>NC_140528.1:85036765-85068907 GCF_057382185.1 Mchenga conophoros | reverse complement strand
AGTTTCCCATTCAAATGCATGTAACCGTGAGAAACACATTGTCTTGGCGAAAGAAAGCGTTTGTTAACAACTTCATATAAATCGCTGTAACTTTTGATAGAAGACTCAGACAAACATGTTTATGGCTTTATCTTATAAAACTCAATATCTCCGTGCTGGGCAAACAGGTTTTGCAGCCGTTTGAGCTAAGATTTTAAAATTATTCACATAATGAAAACCTATACTTTGTTTCAGGCGAGTTTCCCATTCAAATGCATGTAACCGTGAGAAACGCATTGTATTGGCGAAAGAAAGCGTTTTTGTACAACTTCATATAAATCGCTGTAACTTTTGATAGAGGTCTCAGACAACATGTTTATGGCTTTATCTTATAGAACTCAATATCTCCGTGCTGGGCAAACAGGTTTTGCAGCCGTTTGAGCTAAGATTTTAAAATTATTCACATAATGAAAACCTATACTTTGTATCGGGCGAGCTTCCCATTCAAATGCATGTAACAGTGAGAAACGCATTGTCTTGGCGAAAGAAAGCGTTTTGAACAACTTCATATAAATCGCTGTAACTTTGATAGAAGACTCAGACAAACATGTTTATGGCTTTATCTTATAAAACTCAATATCTCCGTGCTGGGCAAACAGGTTTTTGCAGCCGTTTGAGCTAAGATTTTAAAATTATTCACATAATGAAAACCTATACTTTGTTTCAGGCGAGTTTCCCATTCAAATGCATGTAACCGTGAGAAACGCATTGTCTTGGCGAAAGAAAGCGTTTTGAACAACTTCATATAAATCGCTGTAACTTTTGATAGAAGACTCAGACAAACATGTTTATGGCTTTATCTTATAGAACTCAATATCTCCGTGCTGGGCAAACAGGTTTTGCAGCCGTTTGAGCTAAGATTTTAAAATTATTCACATAATGAAAACCTATACTTTGTCTCGGGCGAGTTTCCCATTCAAATGCATGTAACCGTGAGAAACACATTGTCTTGGCGAAAGAAAGCGTTTTTGAACAACTTCATATAAATCGCTGTAACTTTTGATAGAAGACTCAGACAAACATGTTTATGGCTTTATCTTATAGAACTCAATATCTCCGTGCTGGGCAAACAGGTTTTTCAGCCGTTTGAGCTAAGATTTTAAAATTATTCACATAATGAAAACCTATACTTTGTTTCAGGCGAGTTTCCCATTCAAATGCATGTAACCGTGAGAAACGCATTGTATTGGCGAAAGAAAGCGTTTTTGAACAACTTCATATAAATCGCTGTAACTTTTGATAGAAGACTCAGACAAACATGTTTATGGCTTTATCTTATAAAACTCAATATCTCCGTGCTGGGCAAACAGGTTTGCAGCCGTTTGAGCTAAGATTTTAAAATTATTCACATAATGAAAACCTATACTTTGTCTCGGGCGAGTTTCCCATTCAAATGCATGTAACCGTGAGAAACGCATTGTATTGGCGAAAGAAAGCGTTTTTGAACAACTTCATATAAATCGCTGTAACTTTTGATAGAAGACTCAGACAAACATGTTTATGGCTTTATCTTATAGAACTCAATATCTCCGTGCTGGGCAAACAGGTTTTACAGCCGTTTGAGCTAAGATTTTAAAATTTATTCACATAATGAAAACCTATACTTTGTCTCGGGCGAGTTTCCCATTCAAATGCATGTAACAGTGAGAAACACATTGTCTTGGCGAAAGAAAGCGTTTTTGAACAACTTCATATAAATCGCTGTAACTTTTGATAGAAGACTCAGACAAACATGTTTATGGCTTTATCTTATAAAACTCAATATCTCCGTGCTGGGCAAACAGGTTTTGCAGCCGTTTGAGCTAAGATTTTAAAATTATTCACATAATGAAAACCTATACTTTGTTTCAGGCGAGTTTCCCATTCAAATGCATGTAACCGTGAGAACGCATTGTATTGGCGAAAGAAAGCGTTTTTGAACAACTTCATATAAATCGCTGTAACTTTTGATAGAGGTCTCAGACAAACATGTTTATGGCTTTATCTTATAAAACTCAATATCTCCGTGCTGGGCAAACAGGTTTTGCAGCCGTTTGAGCTAAGATTTTAAATTATTCACATAATGAAAACCTATACTTTGTTTCAGGCGAGTTTCCCATTCAAATGCATGTAACAGTGAGAAACGCATTGTCTTGGCGAAAGAAAGCGTTTGTGAACAACTTCATATAAATCGCTGTAACTTTTGATAGAGGTCTCAGACAAACATGTTTATGGCTTTATCTTATAAAACTCAATATCTCCGTGCTGGGCAAACAGGTTTTGCAGCCGTTTGAGCTAAGATTTTAAAATTATTCACATAATGAAAAACCTATACTTTGTCTCGGGCGAGTTTCCCATTCAAATGCATGTAACAGTGAGAAACGCATTGTCTTGGCGAAAGAAAGCGTTTTTGAACAACTTCATATAAATCGCTGTAACTTTTGATAGAAGACTCAGACAAACATGTTTATGGCTTTATCTTATAAAACTCAATATCTCCGTGCTGGGCAAACAGGTTTTGCAGCCGTTTGAGCTAAGATTTAAAATTATTCACATAATGAAAACCTATACTTTGTTTCAGGCGAGTTTCCCATTCAAATGCATGTAACCGTGAGAAACGCATTGTATTGGCGAAAGAAAGCGTTTTTGAACAACTTCATATAAATCGCTGTAACTTTTGATAGAGGTCTCAGACAAACATGTTTATGGCTTTATCTTATAAAACTCAATATCTCCGTGCTGGGCAAACAGGTTTTGCAGCCGTTTGAGCTAAGATTTTAAAATTATTCACATAATGAAAACCTATACTTTGTCTCGGGCGAGTTTCCCATTCAAATGCATGTAACCGTGAGAAACACATTGTCTTGGCGAAAGAAAGCGTTTTTGAACAACTTCATATAAATCGCTGTAACTTTTGATAGAAGACTCAGACAAACATGTTTATGGCTTTATCTTATAAAACTCAATATCTCCGTGCTGGGCAAACAGGTTTGCAGCCGTTTGAGCTAAGATTTTAAAATTATTCACATAATGAAAACCTATACTTTGTCTCGGGCGAGTTTCCCATTCAAATGCATGTAACCGTGAGAAACACATTGTCTTGGCGAAAGAAAGCGTTTTTGAACAACTTCATATAAATCGCTGTAACTTTTGATAGAAGACTCAGACAAACATGTTTATGGCTTTATCTTATAGAACTCAATATCTCCGTGCTGGGCAAACAGGTTTTTCAGCCGTTTGAGCTAAGATTTTAAAATTATTCACATAATGAAAACCTATACTTTGTTTCAGGCGAGTTTCCCATTCAAATTGCATGTAACCGTGAGAAACACATTGTATTGGCGAAAGAAAGCGTTTTTGAACAACTTCATATAAATCGCTGTAACTTTTGATAGAAGACTCAGACAAACATGTTTATGGCTTTATCTTATAGAACTCAATATCTCCGTGCTGGGCAAACAGGTTTTGCAGCCGTTTGAGCTAAGATTTTAAAATTATTCACATAATGAAAACCTATACTTTGTATCGGGCGAGCTTCCCATTCAAATGCATGTAACAGTGAGAAACGCATTGTATTGGCGAAAGAAAGCGTTTTTGTACAACTTCATATAAATCGCTGTAACTTTTTGATAGAGGTCTCAGACAAACATGTTTATGGCTTTATCTTATAGAACTCAATATCTCCGTGCTGGGCAAACAGGTTTTGCAGCCGTTTGAGCTAAGATTTTAAAATTATTCACATAATGAAAACCTATACTTTGTCTCGGGCGAGTTTCCCATTCAAATGCATGTAACCGTGAGAAACACATTGTCTTGGCGAAAGAAAGCGTTTGTTAACAACTTCATATAAATCGCTGTAACTTTTGATAGAAGACTCAGACAAACATGTTTATGGCTTTATCTTATAAAACTCAATATCTCCGTGCTGGGCAAACAGGTTTTGCAGCCGTTTGAGCTAAGATTTTAAAATTATTCACATAATGAAAACCTATACTTTGTCTCGGGCGAGTTTCCCATTCAAATGCATGTAACCGTGAGAAACACATTGTCTTGGCGAAAGAAAGCGTTTTTGAACAACTTCATATAAATCGCTGTAACTTTTGATAGAAGACTCAGACAAACATGTTTATGGCTTTATCTTATAGAACTCAATATCTCCGTGCTGGGCAAACAGGTTTTTCAGCCGTTTGAGCTAAGATTTTAAAATTATTCACATAATGAAAACCTATACTTTGTTTCAGGCGAGTTTCCATTCAAATGCATGTAACCGTGAGAAACGCATTGTATTGGCGAAAGAAAGCGTTTTTGAACAACTTCATATAAATCGCTGTAACTTTTGATAGAAGACTCAGACAAACATGTTTATGGCTTTATCTTATAAAACTCAATATCTCCGTGCTGGGCAAACAGGTTTTGCAGCCGTTTGAGCTAAGATTTTAAAATTATTCACATAATGAAAACCTATACTTTGTCTCGGGCGAGTTTCCCATTCAAATGCATGTAACCGTGAGAAACACATTGTCTTGGCGAAAGAAAGCGTTTTTGAACAACTTCATATAAATCGCTGTAACTTTTGATAGAAGACTCAGACAAACATGTTTATGGCTTTATCTTATAAAACTCAATATCTCCGTGCTGGGCAAACAGGTTTTGCAGCCGTTTGAGCTAAGATTTTAAAATTATTCACATAATGAAAACCTATACTTTGTCTCGGGCGAGTTTCCCATTCAAATGCATGTAACAGTGAGAAACACATTGTCTTGGCGAAAGAAAGCGTTTTGAACAACTTCATATAAATCGCTGTAACTTTTGATAGAAGACTCAGACAAACATGTTTATGGCTTTATCTTATAAAACTCAATATCTCCGTGCTGGGCAAACAGGTTTTGCAGCCGTTTGAGCTAAGATTTTAAAATTATTCACATAATGAAAACCTATACTTTGTTTCAGGCGAGTTTCCATTCAAATGCATGTAACCGTGAGAAACGCATTGTATTGGCGAAAGAAAGCGTTTTTGAACAACTTCATATAAATCGCTGTAACTTTTGATAGAGGTCTCAGACAAACATGTTTATGGCTTTATCTTATAAAACTCAATATCTCCGTGCTGGGCAAACAGGTTTTGCAGCCGTTTGAGCTAAGATTTTAAAATTATTCACATAATGAAAACCTATACTTTGTTTCAGGCGAGTTTCCCATTCAAATGCATGTAACAGTGAGAAACGCATTGTCTTGGCGAAAGAAAGCGTTTTTGAACAACTTCATATAAATCGCTGTAACTTTTGATAGAAGACTCAGACAAACATGTTTATGGCTTTATCTTATAAAACTCAATATCTCCGTGCTGGGCAAACAGGTTTTGCAGCCGTTTGAGCTAAGATTTTAAAATTATTCACATAATGAAAACCTATACTTTGTTTCAGGCGAGTTTCCCATTCAAATGCATGTAACAGTGAGAAACGCATTGTCTTGGCGAAAGAAAGCGTTTTTGAACAACTTCATATAAATCGCTGTAACTTTTGATAGAGGTCTCAGACAAACATGTTTATGGCTTTATCTTATAAAACTCAATATCTCCGTGCTGGGCAAACAGGTTTTGCAGCCGTTTGAGCTAAGATTTTAAAATTATTCACATAATGAAAACCTATACTTTGTCTCGGGCGAGTTTCCCATTCAAATGCATGTAACCGTGAGAAACACATTGTCTTGGCGAAAGAAAGCGTTTTTGAACAACTTCATATAAATCGCTGTAACTTTTGATAGAAGACTCAGACAAACATGTTTATGGCTTTATCTTATAGAACTCAATATCTCCGTGCTGGGCAAACAGGTTTTTCAGCCGTTTGAGCTAAGATTTTAAAATTATTCACATAATGAAAACCTATACTTTGTTTCAGGCGAGTTTCCCATTCAAATGCATGTAACCGTGAGAAACGCATTGTATTGGCGAAAGAAAGCGTTTTTGAACAACTTCATATAAATCGCTGTAACTTTTGATAGAAGACTCAGACAAACATGTTTATGGCTTTATCTTATAAAACTCAATATCTCCGTGCTGGGCAAACAGGTTTTGCAGCCGTTTGAGCTAAGATTTTAAAATTATTCACATAATGAAAACCTATACTTTGTCTCGGGCGAGTTTCCCATTCAAATGCATGTAACCGTGAGAAACACATTGTCTTGGCGAAAGAAAGCGTTTTTGAACAACTTCATATAAATCGCTGTAACTTTTGATAGAAGACTCAGACAAACATGTTTATGGCTTTATCTTATAAAACTCAATATCTCCGTGCTGGGCAAACAGGTTTTGCAGCCGTTTGAGCTAAGATTTTAAAATTATTCACATAATGAAAACCTATACTTTGTCTCGGGCGAGTTTCCCATTCAAATGCATGTAACCGTGAGAAACACATTGTCTTGGCGAAAGAAAGCGTTTTTGAACAACTTCATATAAATCGCTGTAACTTTTGATAGAAGACTCAGACAAACATGTTTATGGCTTTATCTTATAGAACTCAATATCTCCGTGCTGGGCAAACAGGTTTTTCAGCCGTTTGAGCTAAGATTTTAAAATTATTCACATAATGAAAACCTATACTTTGTTTCAGGCGAGTTTCCCATTCAAATGCATGTAACCGTGAGAAACGCATTGTATTGGCGAAAGAAAGCGTTTTTGAACAACTTCATATAAATCGCTGTAACTTTTGATAGAAGACTCAGACAAACATGTTTATGGCTTTATCTTATAAAACTCAATATCTCCGTGCTGGGCAAACAGGTTTTGCAGCCGTTTGAGCTAAGATTTTAAAATTATTCACATAATGAAAACCTATACTTTGTCTCGGGCGACTTTCCCATTCAAATGCATGTAACCGTGAGAAACACATTGTCTTGGCGAAAGAAAGCGTTTTTGAACAACTTCATATAAATCGCTGTAACTTTTGATAGAAGACTCAGACAAACATGTTTATGGCTTTATCTTATAAAACTCAATATCTCCGTGCTGGGCAAACAGGTTTTGCAGCCGTTTGAGCTAAGATTTTAAAATTATTCACATAATGAAAACCTATACTTTGTCTCGGGCGAGTTTCCCATTCAAATGCATGTAACAGTGAGAAACACATTGTCTTGGCGAAAGAAAGCGTTTTTGAACAACTTCATATAAATCGCTGTAACTTTTGATAGAAGACTCAGACAAACATGTTTATGGCTTTATCTTATAAAACTCAATATCTCCGTGCTGGGCAAACAGGTTTTGCAGCCGTTTGAGCTAAGATTTTAAAATTATTCACATAATGAAAACCTATACTTTGTTTCAGGCGAGTTTCCCATTCAAATGCATGTAACCGTGAGAAACGCATTGTATTGGCGAAAGAAAGCGTTTTTGAACAACTTCATATAAATCGCTGTAACTTTTGATAGAGGTCTCAGACAAACATGTTTATGGCTTTATCTTATAAAACTCAATATCTCCGTGCTGGGCAAACAGGTTTTGCAGCCGTTTGAGCTAAGATTTTAAAATTATTCACATAATGAAAACCTATACTTTGTTTCAGGCGAGTTTCCCATTCAAATGCATGTAACAGTGAGAAACGCATTGTCTTGGCGAAAGAAAGCGTTTTTGAACAACTTCATATAAATCGCTGTAACTTTTGATAGAAGACTCAGACAAACATGTTTATGGCTTTATCTTATAAAACTCAATATCTCCGTGCTGGGCAAACAGGTTTTGCAGCCGTTTGAGCTAAGATTTTAAAATTATTCACATAATGAAAACCTATACTTTGTCTCGGGCGAGTTTCCCATTCAAATGCATGTAACCGTGAGAAACACATTGTCTTGGCGAAAGAAAGCGTTTTTGAACAACTTCATATAAATCGCTGTAACTTTTGATAGAAGACTCAGACAAACATGTTTATGGCTTTATCTTATAGAACTCAATATCTCCGTGCTGGGCAAACAGGTTTTTCAGCCGTTTGAGCTAAGATTTTAAAATTATTCACATAATGAAAACCTATACTTTGTTTCAGGCGAGTTTCCCATTCAAATGCATGTAACCGTGAGAAACGCATTGTATTGGCGAAAGAAAGCGTTTTTGAACAACTTCATATAAATCGCTGTAACTTTTGATAGAAGACTCAGACAAACATGTTTATGGCTTTATCTTATAAAACTCAATATCTCCGTGCTGGGCAAACAGGTTTTGCAGCCGTTTGAGCTAAGATTTTAAAATTATTCACATAATGAAAACCTATACTTTGTCTCGGGCGAGTTTCCCATTCAAATGCATGTAACCGTGAGAAACACATTGTCTTGGCGAAAGAAAGCGTTTTTGAACAACTTCATATAAATCGCTGTAACTTTTGATAGAAGACTCAGACAAACATGTTTATGGCTTTATCTTATAAAACTCAATATCTCCGTGCTGGGCAAACAGGTTTTGCAGCCGTTTGAGCTAAGATTTTAAAATTATTCACATAATGAAAACCTATACTTTGTCTCGGGCGAGTTTCCCATTCAAATGCATGTAACAGTGAGAAACACATTGTCTTGGCGAAAGAAAGCGTTTTTGAACAACTTCATATAAATCGCTGTAACTTTTGATAGAAGACTCAGACAAACATGTTTATGGCTTTATCTTATAAAACTCAATATCTCCGTGCTGGGCAAACAGGTTTTGCAGCCGTTTGAGCTAAGATTTTAAAATTATTCACATAATGAAAACCTATACTTTGTTTCAGGCGAGTTTCCCATTCAAATGCATGTAACCGTGAGAAACGCATTGTATTGGCGAAAGAAAGCGTTTTTGAACAACTTCATATAAATCGCTGTAACTTTTGATAGAGGTCTCAGACAAACATGTTTATGGCTTTATCTTATAAAACTCAATATCTCCGTGCTGGGCAAACAGGTTTTGCAGCCGTTTGAGCTAAGATTTTAAAATTATTCACATAATGAAAACCTATACTTTGTTTCAGGCGAGTTTCCCATTCAAATGCATGTAACAGTGAGAAACGCATTGTCTTGGCGAAAGAAAGCGTTTTTGAACAACTTCATATAAATCGCTGTAACTTTTGATAGAGGTCTCAGACAAACATGTTTATGGCTTTATCTTATAAAACTCAATATCTCCGTGCTGGGCAAACAGGTTTTGCAGCCGTTTGAGCTAAGATTTTAAAATTATTCACATAATGAAAACCTATACTTTGTTTCAGGCGAGTTTCCCATTCAAATGCATGTAACCGTGAGAAACACATTGTCTTGGCGAAAGAAAGCGTTTGTGAACAACTTCATATAAATCGCTGTAACTTTTGATAGAGGTCTCAGACAAACATGTTTATGGCTTTATCTTATAAAACTCAATATCTCCGTGCTGGGCAAACAGGTTTTGCAGCCGTTTGAGCTAAGATTTTAAAATTATTCACATAATGAAAACCTATACTTTGTTTCAGGCGAGTTTCCCATTCAAATGCATGTAACAGTGAGAAACGCATTGTATTGGCGAAAGAAAGCGTTTTTGTACAACTTCATATAAATCGCTGTAACTTTTGATAGAGGTCTCAGACAAACATGTTTATGGCTTTATCTTATAAAACTCAATATCTCCGTGCTGGGCAAACAGGTTTTGCAGCCGTTTGAGCTAAGATTTTAAAATTATTCACATAATGAAAACCTATACTTTGTTTCAGGCGAGTTTCCCATTCAAATGCATGTAACCGTGAGAAACGCATTGTATTGGCGAAAGAAAGCGTTTTTGAACAACTTCATATAAATCGCTGTAACTTTTGATAGAGGTCTCAGACAAACATGTTTATGGCTTTATCTTATAAAACTCAATATCTCCGTGCTGGGCAAACAGGTTTTGCAGCCGTTTGAGCTAAGATTTTAAAATTATTCACATAATGAAAACCTATACTTTGTTTCAGGCGAGTTTCCCATTCAAATGCATGTAACAGTGAGAAACGCATTGTCTTGGCGAAAGAAAGCGTTTGTGAACAACTTCATATAAATCGCTGTAACTTTTGATAGAGGTCTCAGACAAACATGTTTATGGCTTTATCTTATAAAACTCAATATCTCCGTGCTGGGCAAACAGGTTTTGCAGCCGTTTGAGCTAAGATTTTAAAATTATTCACATAATGAAAACCTATACTTTGTCTCGGGCGAGTTTCCCATTCAAATGCATGTAACAGTGAGAAACACATTGTCTTGGCGAAAGAAAGCGTTTTTGAACAACTTCATATAAATCGCTGTAACTTTTGATAGAAGACTCAGACAAACATGTTTATGGCTTTATCTTATAAAACTCAATATCTCCGTGCTGGGCAAACAGGTTTTGCAGCCGTTTGAGCTAAGATTTTAAAATTATTCACATAATGAAAACCTATACTTTGTTTCAGGCGAGTTTCCCATTCAAATGCATGTAACCGTGAGAAACGCATTGTATTGGCGAAAGAAAGCGTTTTTGAACAACTTCATATAAATCGCTGTAACTTTTGATAGAGGTCTCAGACAAACATGTTTATGGCTTTATCTTATAAAACTCAATATCTCCGTGCTGGGCAAACAGGTTTTGCAGCCGTTTGAGCTAAGATTTTAAAATTATTCACATAATGAAAACCTATACTTTGTTTCAGGCGAGTTTCCCATTCAAATGCATGTAACCGTGAGAAACGCATTGTCTTGGCGAAAGAAAGCGTTTTTGAACAACTTCATATAATTCGCTGTAACTTTTGATAGAAGACTCAGACAAACGTGTTTATGGCTTTATCTTATAAAACTCAATATCTCCGTGCTGGGCAAACAGGTTTTGCAGCCGTTTGAGCTAAGATTTTAAAATTATTCACATAATGAAAACCTATACTTTGTTTCAGGCGAGTTTCCCATTCAAATGCATGTAACCGTGAGAAACGCATTGTCTTGGCGAAAGAAAGCGTTTTTGAACAACTTCATATAATTCGCTGTAACTTTTGATAGAAGACTCAGACAGACGTGTTTATGGCTTTATCTTATAAAACTCAATATCTCCGTGCTGGGCAAACAGGTTTTGCAGCCGTTTGAGCTAAGATTTTAAAATTATTCACATAATGAAAACCTATACTTTGTTTCAGGCGAGTTTCCCATTCAAATGCATGTAACCGTGAGAAACACATTGTCTTGGCGAAAGAAAGCGTTTGTGAACAACTTCATATAAATCGCTGTAACTTTTGATAGAGGTCTCAGACAAACATGTTTATGGCTTTATCTTATAAAACTCAATATCCCCGTGCTGGGCAAACAGGTTTTGCAGCCGTTTGAGCTAAGATTTTAAAATTATTCACATAATGAAAACCTATACTTTGTTTCAGGCGAGTTTCCCATTCAAATGCATGTAACCGTGAGAAACGCATTGTCTTGGCGAAAGAAAGCGTTTTTGAACAACTTCATATAATTCGCTGTAACTTTTGATAGAAGACTCAGACAAACGTGTTTATGGCTTTATCTTATAAAACTCAATATCTCCGTGCTGGGCAAACAGGTTTTGCAGCCGTTTGAGCTAAGATTTTAAAATTATTCACATAATGAAAACCTATACTTTGTTTCAGGCGAGTTTCCCATTCAAATGCATGTAACCGTGAGAAACACATTGTCTTGGCGAAAGAAAGCGTTTTTGAACAACTTCATATAAATCGCTGTAACTTTTGATAGAAGACTCAGACAAACATGTTTATGGCTTTATCTTATAGAACTCAGTATCTCCGTGCTGGGCAAACAGGTTTTTCAGCCGTTTGAGCTAAGATTTTAAAATTATTCACATAATGAAAACCTATACTTTGTTTCAGGCGAGTTTCCCATTCAAATGCATGTAACCGTGAGAAACGCATTGTATTGGCGAAAGAAAGCGTTTTTGAACAACTTCATATAAATCGCTGTAACTTTTGATAGAAGACTCAGACAAACATGTTTATGGCTTTATCTTATAAAACTCAATATCTCCGTGCTGGGCAAACAGGTTTTGCAGCCGTTTGAGCTAAGATTTTAAAATTATTCACATAATGAAAACCTATACTTTGTCTCGGGCGAGTTTCCCATTCAAATGCATGTAACCGTGAGAAACACATTGTCTTGGCGAAAGAAAGCGTTTTTGAACAACTTCATATAAATCGCTGTAACTTTTGATAGAAGACTCAGACAAACATGTTTATGGCTTTATCTTATAAAACTCAATATCTCCGTGCTGGGCAAACAGGTTTTGCAGCCGTTTGAGCTAAGATTTTAAAATTATTCACATAATGAAAACCTATACTTTGTCTCGGGCGAGTTTCCCATTCAAATGCATGTAACAGTGAGAAACACATTGTCTTGGCGAAAGAAAGCGTTTTTGAACAACTTCATATAAATCGCTGTAACTTTTGATAGAAGACTCAGACAAACATGTTTATGGCTTTATCTTATAAAACTCAATATCTCCGTGCTGGGCAAACAGGTTTTGCAGCCGTTTGAGCTAAGATTTTAAAATTATTCACATAATGAAAACCTATACTTTGTTTCAGGCGAGTTTCCCATTCAAATGCATGTAACCGTGAGAAACGCATTGTATTGGCGAAAGAAAGCGTTTTTGAACAACTTCATATAAATCGCTGTAACTTTTGATAGAGGTCTCAGACAAACATGTTTATGGCTTTATCTTATAAAACTCAATATCTCCGTGCTGGGCAAACAGGTTTTGCAGCCGTTTGAGCTAAGATTTTAAAATTATTCACATAATGAAAACCTATACTTTGTTTCAGGCGAGTTTCCCATTCAAATGCATGTAACAGTGAGAAACGCATTGTCTTGGCGAAAGAAAGCGTTTTTGAACAACTTCATATAAATCGCTGTAACTTTTGATAGAAGACTCAGACAAACATGTTTATGGCTTTATCTTATAAAACTCAATATCTCCGTGCTGGGCAAACAGGTTTTGCAGCCGTTTGAGCTAAGATTTTAAAATTATTCACATAATGAAAACCTATACTTTGTCTCGGGCGAGTTTCCCATTCAAATGCATGTAACCGTGAGAAACACATTGTCTTGGCGAAAGAAAGCGTTTTTGAACAACTTCATATAAATCGCTGTAACTTTTGATAGAAGACTCAGACAAACATGTTTATGGCTTTATCTTATAAAACTCAATATCTCCGTGCTGGGCAAACAGGTTTTGCAGCCGTTTGAGCTAAGATTTTAAAATTATTCACATAATGAAAACCTATACTTTGTCTCGGGCGAGTTTCCCATTCAAATGCATGTAACAGTGAGAAACACATTGTCTTGGCGAAAGAAAGCGTTTTTGAACAACTTCATATAAATCGCTGTAACTTTTGATAGAAGACTCAGACAAACATGTTTATGGCTTTATCTTATAAAACTCAATATCTCCGTGCTGGGCAAACAGGTTTTGCAGCCGTTTGAGCTAAGATTTTAAAATTATTCACATAATGAAAACCTATACTTTGTTTCAGGCGAGTTTCCCATTCAAATGCATGTAACCGTGAGAAACGCATTGTATTGGCGAAAGAAAGCGTTTTTGAACAACTTCATATAAATCGCTGTAACTTTTGATAGAGGTCTCAGACAAACATGTTTATGGCTTTATCTTATAAAACTCAATATCTCCGTGCTGGGCAAACAGGTTTTGCAGCCGTTTGAGCTAAGATTTTAAAATTATTCACATAATGAAAACCTATACTTTGTTTCAGGCGAGTTTCCCATTCAAATGCATGTAACAGTGAGAAACGCATTGTCTTGGCGAAAGAAAGCGTTTTTGAACAACTTCATATAAATCGCTGTAACTTTTGATAGAAGACTCAGACAAACATGTTTATGGCTTTATCTTATAGAACTCAATATCTCCGTGCTGGGCAAACAGGTTTTACAGCCGTTTGAGCTAAGATTTTAAAATTATTCACATAATGAAAACCTATACTTTGTCTCGGGCGAGTTTCCCATTCAAATGCATGTAACAGTGAGAAACACATTGTCTTGGCGAAAGAAAGCGTTTTTGAACAACTTCATATAAATCGCTGTAACTTTTGATAGAAGACTCAGACAAACATGTTTATGGCTTTATCTTATAAAACTCAATATCTCCGTGCTGGGCAAACAGGTTTTGCAGCCGTTTGAGCTAAGATTTTAAAATTATTCACATAATGAAAACCTATACTTTGTTTCAGGCGAGTTTCCCATTCAAATGCATGTAACCGTGAGAAACGCATTGTATTGGCGAAAGAAAGCGTTTTTGAACAACTTCATATAAATCGCTGTAACTTTTGATAGAGGTCTCAGACAAACATGTTTATGGCTTTATCTTATAAAACTCAATATCTCCGTGCTGGGCAAACAGGTTTTGCAGCCGTTTGAGCTAAGATTTTAAAATTATTCACATAATGAAAACCTATACTTTGTTTCAGGCGAGTTTCCCATTCAAATGCATGTAACCGTGAGAAACGCATTGTCTTGGCGAAAGAAAGCGTTTTTGAACAACTTCATATAATTCGCTGTAACTTTTGATAGAAGACTCAGACAAACGTGTTTATGGCTTTATCTTATAAAACTCAATATCTCCGTGCTGGGCAAACAGGTTTTGCAGCCGTTTGAGCTAAGATTTTAAAATTATTCACATAATGAAAACCTATACTTTGTTTCAGGCGAGTTTCCCATTCAAATGCATGTAACCGTGAGAAACGCATTGTCTTGGCGAAAGAAAGCGTTTTTGAACAACTTCATATAATTCGCTGTAACTTTTGATAGAAGACTCAGACAGACGTGTTTATGGCTTTATCTTATAAAACTCAATATCTCCGTGCTGGGCAAACAGGTTTTGCAGCCGTTTGAGCTAAGATTTTAAAATTATTCACATAATGAAAACCTATACTTTGTTTCAGGCGAGTTTCCCATTCAAATGCATGTAACCGTGAGAAACACATTGTCTTGGCGAAAGAAAGCGTTTGTGAACAACTTCATATAAATCGCTGTAACTTTTGATAGAGGTCTCAGACAAACATGTTTATGGCTTTATCTTATAAAACTCAATATCCCCGTGCTGGGCAAACAGGTTTTGCAGCCGTTTGAGCTAAGATTTTAAAATTATTCACATAATGAAAACCTATACTTTGTTTCAGGCGAGTTTCCCATTCAAATGCATGTAACCGTGAGAAACGCATTGTCTTGGCGAAAGAAAGCGTTTTTGAACAACTTCATATAAATCGCTGTAACTTTTGATAGAAGACTCAGACAAACATGTTTATGGCTTTATCTTATAAAACTCAATATCTCCGTGCTGGGCAAACAGGTTTTGCAGCCGTTTGAGCTAAGATTTTAAAATTATTCACATAATGAAAACCTATACTTTGTTTCAGGCGAGTTTCCCATTCAAATGCATGTAACAGTGAGAAACGCATTGTCTTGGCGAAAGAAAGCGTTTGTGAACAACTTCATATAAATCGCTGTAACTTTTGATAGAGGTCTCAGACAAACATGTTTATGGCTTTATCTTATAAAACTCAATATCTCCGTGCTGGGCAAACAGGTTTTGCAGCCGTTTGAGCTAAGATTTTAAAATTATTCACATAATGAAAACCTATACTTTGTTTCAGGCGAGTTTCCCATTCAAATGCATGTAACCGTGAGAAACGCATTGTATTGGCGAAAGAAAGCGTTTTTGTACAACTTCATATAAATCGCTGTAACTTTTGATAGAGGTCTCAGACAAACATGTTTATGGCTTTATCTTATAAAACTCAATATCTCCGTGCTGGGCAAACAGGTTTTGCAGCCGTTTGAGCTAAGATTTTAAAATTATTCACATAATGAAAACCTATACTTTGTCTCGGGCGAGTTTCCCATTCAAATGCATGTAACAGTGAGAAACGCATTGTCTTGGCGAAAGAAAGCGTTTTTGAACAACTTCATATAAATCGCTGTAACTTTTGATAGAAGACTCAGACAAACATGTTTATGGCTTTATCTTATAAAACTCAATATCTCCGTGCTGGGCAAACAGGTTTTGCAGCCGTTTGAGCTAAGATTTTAAAATTATTCACATAATGAAAACCTATACTTTGTTTCAGGCGAGTTTCCCATTCAAATGCATGTAACCGTGAGAAACGCATTGTATTGGCGAAAGAAAGCGTTTTTGTACAACTTCATATAAATCGCTGTAACTTTTGATAGAGGTCTCAGACAAACATGTTTATGGCTTTATCTTATAAAACTCAATATCCCCGTGCTGGGCAAACAGGTTTTGCAGCCGTTTGAGCTAAGATTTTAAAATTATTCACATAATGAAAACCTATACTTTGTTTCAGGCGAGTTTCCCATTCAAATGCATGTAACCGTGAGAAACGCATTGTATTGGCGAAAGAAAGCGTTTTTGAACAACTTCATATAAATCGCTGTAACTTTTGATAGAGGTCTCAGACAAACATGTTTATGGCTTTATCTTATAGAACTCAATATCCCCGTGCTGGGCAAACAGGTTTTGCAGCCGTTTGAGCTAAGATTTTAAAATTATTCACATAATGAAAACCTATACTTTGTCTCGGGCGAGTTTCCCATTCAAATGCATGTAACAGTGAGAAACGCATTGTCTTGGCGAAAGAAAGCGTTTTTGAACAACTTCATATAAATCGCTGTAACTTTTGATAGAGGTCTCAGACAAACATGTTTATGGCTTTATCTTATAAAACTCAATATCTCCGTGCTGGGCAAACAGGTTTTGCAGCCGTTTGAGCTAAGATTTTAAAATTATTCACATAATGAAAACCTATACTTTGTCTGAGGCGAGTTTCCCATTCAAATGCATGTAACCGTGAGAAACGCATTGTCTTGGCGAAAGAAAGCGTTTTTGAACAACTTCATATAAATCGCTGTAACTTTTGATAGAAGACTCAGACAAACATGTTTATGGCTTTATCTTATAAAACTCAATATCTCCGTGCTGGGCAAACAGGTTTTGCAGCCGTTTGAGCTAAGATTTTAAAATTATTCACATAATGAAAACCTATACTTTGTTTCAGGCGAGTTTCCCATTCAAATGCATGTAACCGTGAGAAACGCATTGTATTGGCGAAAGAAAGCGTTTTTGAACAACTTCATATAAATCGCTGTAACTTTTGATAGAAGACTCAGACAAACATGTTTATGGCTTTATCTTATAGAACTCAATATCTCCGTGCTGGGCAAACAGGTTTTGCAGCCGTTTGAGCTAAGATTTTAAAATTATTCACATAATGAAAACCTATACTTTGTTTCAGGCGAGTTTCCCATTCAAATGCATGTAACAGTGAGAAACACATTGTCTTGGCGAAAGAAAGCGTTTTTGAACAACTTCATATAAATCGCTGTAACTTTTGATAGAAGACTCAGACAAACATGTTTATGGCTTTATCTTATAAAACTCAATATCTCCGTGCTGGGCAAACAGGTTTTGCAGCCGTTTGAGCTAAGATTTTAAAATTATTCACATAATGAAAACCTATACTTTGTTTCAGGCGAGTTTCCCATTCAAATGCATGTAACCGTGAGAAACGCATTGTCTTGGCGAAAGAAAGCGTTTTTGAACAACTTCATATAAATCGCTGTAACTTTTGATAGAAGACTCAGACAAACATGTTTATGGCTTTATCTTATAAAACTCAATATCTCCGTGCTGGGCAAACAGGTTTTGCAGCCGTTTGAGCTAAGATTTTAAAATTATTCACATAATGAAAACCTATACTTTGTTTCAGGCGAGTTTCCCATTCAAATGCATGTAACAGTGAGAAACGCATTGTCTTGGCGAAAGAAAGCGTTTGTGAACAACTTCATATAAATCGCTGTAACTTTTGATAGAGGTCTCAGACAAACATGTTTATGGCTTTATCTTATAAAACTCAATATCTCCGTGCTGGGCAAACAGGTTTTGCAGCCGTTTGAGCTAAGATTTTAAAATTATTCACATAATGAAAACCTATACTTTGTCTCGGGCGAGTTTCCCATTCAAATGCATGTAACAGTGAGAAACGCATTGTCTTGGCGAAAGAAAGCGTTTTTGAACAACTTCATATAAATCGCTGTAACTTTTGATAGAAGACTCAGACAAACATGTTTATGGCTTTATCTTATAAAACTCAATATCTCCGTGCTGGGCAAACAGGTTTTGCAGCCGTTTGAGCTAAGATTTTAAAATTATTCACATAATGAAAACCTATACTTTGTTTCAGGCGAGTTTCCCATTCAAATGCATGTAACCGTGAGAAACGCATTGTATTGGCGAAAGAAAGCGTTTTTGTACAACTTCATATAAATCGCTGTAACTTTTGATAGAGGTCTCAGACAAACATGTTTATGGCTTTATCTTATAAAACTCAATATCTCCGTGCTGGGCAAACAGGTTTTGCAGCCGTTTGAGCTAAGATTTTAAAATTATTCACATAATGAAAACCTATACTTTGTCTCGGGCGAGTTTCCCATTCAAATGCATGTAACAGTGAGAAACGCATTGTCTTGGCGAAAGAAAGCGTTTTTGAACAACTTCATATAAATCGCTGTAACTTTTGATAGAAGACTCAGACAAACATGTTTATGGCTTTATCTTATAAAACTCAATATCTCCGTGCTGGGCAAACAGGTTTTGCAGCCGTTTGAGCTAAGATTTTAAAATTATTCACATAATGAAAACCTATACTTTGTTTCAGGCGAGTTTCCCATTCAAATGCATGTAACCGTGAGAAACGCATTGTATTGGCGAAAGAAAGCGTTTTTGTACAACTTCATATAAATCGCTGTAACTTTTGATAGAGGTCTCAGACAAACATGTTTATGGCTTTATCTTATAAAACTCAATATCCCCGTGCTGGGCAAACAGGTTTTGCAGCCGTTTGAGCTAAGATTTTAAAATTATTCACATAATGAAAACCTATACTTTGTTTCAGGCGAGTTTCCCATTCAAATGCATGTAACCGTGAGAAACGCATTGTATTGGCGAAAGAAAGCGTTTTTGAACAACTTCATATAAATCGCTGTAACTTTTGATAGAGGTCTCAGACAAACATGTTTATGGCTTTATCTTATAGAACTCAATATCCCCGTGCTGGGCAAACAGGTTTTGCAGCCGTTTGAGCTAAGATTTTAAAATTATTCACATAATGAAAACCTATACTTTGTCTCGGGCGAGTTTCCCATTCAAATGCATGTAACAGTGAGAAACGCATTGTCTTGGCGAAAGAAAGCGTTTTTGAACAACTTCATATAAATCGCTGTAACTTTTGATAGAGGTCTCAGACAAACATGTTTATGGCTTTATCTTATAAAACTCAATATCTCCGTGCTGGGCAAACAGGTTTTGCAGCCGTTTGAGCTAAGATTTTAAAATTATTCACATAATGAAAACCTATACTTTGTCTGAGGCGAGTTTCCCATTCAAATGCATGTAACCGTGAGAAACGCATTGTCTTGGCGAAAGAAAGCGTTTTTGAACAACTTCATATAAATCGCTGTAACTTTTGATAGAAGACTCAGACAAACATGTTTATGGCTTTATCTTATAAAACTCAATATCTCCGTGCTGGGCAAACAGGTTTTGCAGCCGTTTGAGCTAAGATTTTAAAATTATTCACATAATGAAAACCTATACTTTGTTTCAGGCGAGTTTCCCATTCAAATGCATGTAACAGTGAGAAACACACTGTCTTGGCGAAATAAAGCGTTTTTCAACAACTTCATATAAATCGCTGTAACTTTTGATAGAAGACTCAGACAAACATGTTCATGGCTTTATCTTATAAAACTCAATATCTCCGTGCTGGGCAAACAGGTTTTGCAGCCGTTTGAGCTAAGATTGAGCTAAGATTTTAAAATTATTCACATAATGAAAACCTATACTTTGTTTCAGGCGAGTTTCCCATTCAAATGCATGTAACAGTGAGAAACGCATTGTCTTGGCGAAAGAAAGCGTTTTTGAACAACTTCATATAAATCGCTGTAACTTTTGATAGAAGACTCAGACAAACATGTTTATGGCTTTATCTTATAGAACTCAATATCTCCGTGCTGGGCAAACAGGTTTTGCAGCCGTTTGAGCTAAGATTTTAAAATTATTCACATAATGAAAACCTATACTTTGTTTCAGGCGAGTTTCCCATTCAAATGCATGTAACCGTGAGAAACGCATTGTATTGGCGAAAGAAAGCGTTTTTGAACAACTTCATATAAATCGCTGTAACTTTTGATAGAGGTCTCAGACAAACATGTTTATGGCTTTATCTTATAGAACTCAATATCCCCGTGCTGGGCAAACAGGTTTTGCAGCCGTTTGAGCTAAGATTTTAAAATTATTCACATAATGAAAACCTATACTTTGTCTCGGGCGAGTTTCCCATTCAAATGCATGTAACAGTGAGAAACGCATTGTCTTGGCGAAAGAAAGCGTTTTTGAACAACTTCATATAAATCGCTGTAACTTTTGATAGAGGTCTCAGACAAACATGTTTATGGCTTTATCTTATAAAACTCAATATCTCCGTGCTGGGCAAACAGGTTTTGCAGCCGTTTGAGCTAAGATTTTAAAATTATTCACATAATGAAAACCTATACTTTGTCTGAGGCGAGTTTCCCATTCAAATGCATGTAACCGTGAGAAACGCATTGTCTTGGCGAAAGAAAGCGTTTTTGAACAACTTCATATAAATCGCTGTAACTTTTGATAGAAGACTCAGACAAACATGTTTATGGCTTTATCTTATAAAACTCAATATCTCCGTGCTGGGCAAACAGGTTTTGCAGCCGTTTGAGCTAAGATTTTAAAATTATTCACATAATGAAAACCTATACTTTGTTTCAGGCGAGTTTCCCATTCAAATGCATGTAACCGTGAGAAACGCATTGTATTGGCGAAAGAAAGCGTTTTTGAACAACTTCATATAAATCGCTGTAACTTTTGATAGAAGACTCAGACAAACATGTTTATGGCTTTATCTTATAAAACTCAATATCTCCGTGCTGGGCAAACAGGTTTTGCAGCCGTTTGAGCTAAGATTTTAAAATTATTCACATAATGAAAACCTATACTTTGTTTCGGGCGAGTTTCCCATTCAAATGCATGTAACAGTGAGAAACGCACTGTCTTGGTGAAATAAAGCGTTTTTGTACAACTTCATATAAATAGCTGTAACTTATCTTATAGACTTCAATATTCCCGTGCTGGGAAAACAGGTTTTGCAGCTGTGTGAGCTAAGATTTTAAAATTATTCACATAATGAAAACCTATACTTTGTCTCGGGCGAGTTTCCCATTCAAATGCATGTAACAGTGAGAAACGCACTGTCTTGGCGAAAGAAAGCGTTTTTCATCAACTTCATAGAGCTTGCTGTAACTTTTGATAGAAGACTCAGACACACATGTTTATGGCTTTATCTTATAGACTTCAATATCCCCGTGCTGGGCAAACAGATTTTAAAGCTGTATGAGCTAAGATTTTAAAATTATTCACATAATGAAAACCTATACTTTGTTTCGGGCGAGTTTCCCATTCAAATGCATGTAACAGTGAGAAACGCACTGTCTTGATGAAAGAAAGCGTGTTTTGAAAACGTCATAAAGATAGCTGTAACTTTTGATAGACAGTCGCCACATATTTATGGATTTGCCTTATAGAATTCAACATACCCGTGTTGTGCAAACATGTTTTGCAGTTGTTTGAGCAAAGATTATGAAGTTATTCACAAAATTAAAACTCTGACACTGTAGCGTTGACATTATAATCCAAAATCTGTTCCACTTAGAGGCATGCACACCTTGTTTTCCAACGATTTTACATTGGAGCGGCAAGATCCAAATTTCCTTTGACCATTTCATTCTTTGCAAGCACTCAGATGAAAATCCACCTGAAACTCTTCAAATAATCAGTATAATGTCCTTAACCACATAAAATCTGTCATAGGCACAATACAGGGCTTGCTTTGTGGCAGGTGAATCGGCAGTTATCTGGCTGGCATTCAAGCTTTAAAGCTTTTACCCAGGCCTTGCTTCCACCTCAAACTCCCAAGGTCAAGGTCCCAAGTACCTCTGGGAGCAGTCTGACCAGGCAGAGGAGGTAGAAGCTCAACATTATCTTAACTGACTTTGATTGCATGAACTTGGTCACCTCATTGTATTTTGTGTGATGCTCGAGCGGTCCAGGCTGATTTCCATCCTCTACATTGGCAGTATACACCTTATAGTAACTTTTTACTAGATGGCCACTGTGCAGCAGTCATACACTGCTCTTTACTTAGTAGCCATCAGTACTAACCTGTTTATCCTGTACTAACCTTCAGAGGATCTTCCTTTTAAATAATAAAGTCTACCTCAGTCTGCAGCCTTTTTCACAACATGAAAAAACAATGATTGACTTTTAGTTAGCAAAACACTGTGACAACAGTTGTACTGGATAATATTATACAAATTAAAGAGACATACACGTTATGGGAGTGATTTATTCCATGATGCAGGTTGAGTGCACTATGCTTCCTGAAAAGAACACAGTTGATTTTAATTGCAAAACCAAAAGATCGAACAGAACAGAGAAAAATGAAAGGATAGAGTCGTGGTTATAATTACACTGCTGTTTCACATATGCTGTGTACCATATGTGAAACTCCTTGACTACTACACTGGAACATCATAACTCCCATTTTCCCCTGTGTTTAAGGGGACATTGATACAAAGATGACACATCACTAGAAAACTAAACAAAAATATGAGCAGAATATGTACAAAAGATGAATCAAACCAGGAGGAGTGAACACGATCTGCTGCATCGAATACAAGATGGACCAAAGGGTGGTGACAAGACCTCTTGACACATCTGTAGACTTGTTCAGCTGCTGTCTGGTGCATTGTGACAGCAACTGCTCACATTAGTTCAATTAAAAAAAACATAAAATGACTGTCAAAAGGTAACAGAAACACTCATTTGTGTTTTACATGGGCTGGAAAAGAAAAACTGACAGTATATCAAAAATATCCATCTACATTGCTGTCACTGTGTAACTGTGAGCATCTTCATAAGACAAGAAAATTATTTCCAGTTAACAATAAAGACAGTGAAATATTCCATGACATTATAATGAAAATACCCAAAAATGTAAAGCAGGCAATGATGCTGAGGAAAGTGGAAACAGTGAGATGTTGTTCAAACCTGGGAAACTCTGTGGCAGGAAACTCCAGAAAAAGAGGGTAAAAAAAGTGATGTATTTTGGTATTAGTGTAAAACACACACACAAAGGGATATTTACAAAGCGTAAATCACCGATCATATTTACACATTTAAAATGAACCAAACTTTTAAGGAGACGTGATTCCACCACAAGCTTTGCCTAATATAGGCTGATACAATAAAATATATCAACTACAGCTTCCCTCCAATGACGGCAACCTTTGTCTCCAGGGGGTCTGCTCTGACCCAGAAAGTGTTAGGACGGGGATGAGGACAAGGAGAAAGGGCTATACTGTTTCCAGAAATAACTAAATAACAGGAAATGTCACTGAGCAGATCTGCGTCTGCTGTTTCAGGCACCATGGGACAGACAAAGGTGAAACTGATCAGAAACATCACAGACCACACATCTGTAAATTTTGTTACTTTTAAACAGGAACACTTGGAGATGAATGTTTTTTTTCTTTTTCTTTTTGTTAAATAAACAAAGCTGTGTGTACATACAGTATATTCCAAAGAAGCTGAGCTGTAAGAGTACTTGTCAGTGGAGATTTCAAAAAGTGCAACACTGCCCTCTTGTGTTTGCATGTGTACACCCATCACATGCAAATTCACAAGGGTTTATATCACATCCTACATTCCATTGAGATTATTATTGCCATTGACGAGAGGAGCAGAATGATAACTGTGTGTGTGTGTGTGTGTGTGTGTGTGGGGAGGGGGGGGGTGCAACAATAATGGAGGGGAACAATGCAAACTACGTTTAGTGCTCACAAATCATTTTAGCACACTAGTCTCTGGTGGTTTCAACTATCTCTCTGACTTTCAGTATCAGTGGAAACCAGTCTTGTGAGACATGCTTGCCGATTGTACCTGTGTTATCAGACAGACAGTGTACAGATGAGCCTTCAAACTGAGCCACTGGCCCTTGTGTCCAGGGTCTCCAGGGTTGGCACAAAAAAAGGGGTGATTACTGAATAGAGTCCCAACACCATGGTCAGCCACTTCCCCAAAATAATTAACACAATACCCAGAAGCAGGAGAGTGGAAGAGTCCATGGAAGAGTGAAGTGACCTGACAGAGGAGGAGGAGAGGGAAAATCTAAAGACGAGAGAAGGAAAAAGGCAGAGTGGAGTCCCTGTGCTCATTAGCCAGCTCGGCTCGCCTCAACTAGCTCTTCAGCATTGCCATGGTGGCCATCAGCTGGTCTGCTAACTGTGTAGCTCTCTGCAGTTCATGTTTAGGACCACACCCGAATGAGTGCCTGGTAAAAAAGAGATAAAAAACAATATGAGAGATGCTAAAGAGACATATAAAATATACATAAAACACATATGTAAGCCCACTTACAGTTATGTAAAAGTGTTATATATGACATAAAGCAATGTATAGTATTAGACGGTGTCCTGTGACATACAGTTCTGGCTCACGCATAACACCAAAACTTCCAAAATGCACCATTTCACAAAAAAGCAGAAAAAATAGTAAAGCACATAATTATATAATTACAATGTAATAATTAATTTGCCTTCTTGGATAGTAAACTTGATTTAATTCTATGGTTGATTAATTGTTTGAATAATTCTGGACTTCATTAAGAATTCCAGCGTGCTGGCTCAAAATTGGGTATAAAAACACAAATTACGTTTAAGTTTTTCCTTCAAAAATCATTAGTTGTTCCACATGCTCTAATCAGTAAAACTCCTATATATATTTCTTTATATTGTTACATAGAAGTCACAGGACCAAGTTGGCCAGTTGCAATTTGCTAATCTCAGTGTCTTTCTTAAGCACTCCTAGTAGACCAAACCCTCACAGGATCTACATGCTGACAGGGATTTTTATACAATTTGCTTTATTACATGAAACAGAGGTAAAAAAAAAAAATTTCTAATCTTATATAACAGAACACAATCAGGCTTTAAAATTAAGAATGATTTACTTTTGTCACAATGATAGTCGTGACAAAGATAGTTTAATATGTAAATATACAAAGAATGCACTTATTATTGTCAGGAAAGAAAAATGATTACTTTAATGGTGACCGCCATTAACAATCCACTATATCTATGATCACAAATCAATTCATTACCATCATAACCATAGCCATCATATTGTTTTGTTGTTGCACTGTATTTTATGAGAAACCTTGTCATAAAATTTATAGAAATTATTATATAGAGACATCAGGTCATGTATGATAAAATTAAAAGAATTTTGGCAAGTGTACAAGTATAACTCAGTAACACTAACATTTCCGATTCCTTAGGCATTATGTAGTGCAAAAATTACTGAATGTCATGCAATATGATTAGCTGTGCTTGTTGATGGCCATGAAATGCTATGTGACTACTTTAGAAGCAACGATAATAAACCTCAAAGAACTGCAATGGCAGTAAAAATAACAAAAAGGGGGAAGTCCTTCAGTACCTTGGTGTGTGTTAGCTGCTGGTGTTAGTGGCTTGGGTTTAGTAGCAGTGGTTAGTAGTAGTCCTTATTAGGGAACGGAAGGCGGGGCTACCTCCTGCGTTACCTAGAGTCTGTGAGTCCAGGTCGTCATCGATGTACTCCTCACCCTGGATGATTTGCTGGGTGTCCTCACTGTGATTGACAGGGCTGATCATCTCCTGCTCCTTTACACTGTGCATCTGGGCGTAGTTGTGGGTGCATGGAAGCTTCCTGAAAAACAATGGGGGATATGCATCCTCAGGCCTAAGCCAAGGACTGTGGGATTTGTTGTTTTTGTAAGACGGGGCTGTATAGTCTTCCATTGCGTTCTTTAAGTGACTTTTTGTGGATATTTGTGTTAGAGACACAAGGAGGTGCTGCTGGTGGGTTACTGATATGACAAGAAGCATGCACAATGTGAATTTGCATTCAACTGTTTAGGGTTGTATGACTTCAAACATCATGAGGTGTATGCAACCATCAGGGAATATGATATTTTTATTAAAATAGCTGGTGGTAGCTAAAGATACTGGACAGATGGATACATTTTAGTTCATGCACATCATTACAAAATTTCAATATTGTAGCAATCTAACTTAAGGGATGTTTCAATTTGTGTCACTTACTTTGGTATGGAACCTGAACATTTGATGGATTTCCACACTACCCACAATGGATTTTAAATAGTCAGGTTACAATTAAAATTCAGATTTTCAGCTTTAATTGAGGACGTTTAACAGAAGTATTACATTTATTGTGTAGGAGTTAAAGCCATGTTTAGACACAGTCCTTCATTTTCAGAGGCTTAGAAAATCCAGGGTGATTTCACCAGATGCTGTGTGGTGTATCTCTTGAGATACTCCACTTAGACTTCAGCTGCCTTCAGTTACTGCTTGTAAGTGGGTCTCTCTGCATTCTGCTTAATTTATCATGGAATAATGAAAGAATAGCCCTCACCTAGCTTGTGAAGCTGAAAGTCTGCATTTCAATTACATCTTAATTGTTTCATTTACAATCCACTGCAGTGGTGCACAGAGGCAATATTACAAATATTATGTTACTGTACAAAACTACTGACTTTAGAGCTCACCTCATGAGTTTTTCTTTCAACGTTTGATTTCCATTCTTTGTCAGGTTTTTTTGTGCCTACGTCGTTAAGGTGACAGCACTGTAAAATACATGACTCACCTTTTGAACTTATAGAGGATAAAGGCGCCAGTAGCAATAAGACCAATGAGGAAAATGACAGCTAGAGTCCAAACACCGGCACTTCCAGCTGCTCCATGGTAGCCTGGATTGATGAGCACACAGTAAAGAATGCATCACATTTCTACAATCAAAGGACAAAAGGTGAAAACACAGCAGAGCACAACACCAACAGACCCGGATGCAGGAAAAAGAAAGGCCCAGGAGTCAAACCAAAGACTAAGCTGGTGATGCTAATTGCATTTATAGAGAAAGCAGGTATATTATTTATCAACGCACCATTCTCTGCCTCTGTAACTGTTGAGTCTTTAGTAATATAACCTAGTTCTTGGAAATAAACCAATAGGATGCAATTATCATTTAAAATACTGTATACATTTACAAACTTCACTTAATATGTACTGAAGTGCAAAATACATGTACCAAAATATACCTGCATTTGGGTCAGCTAGCATCACGAGCACCTGTAGGCCTCCTCGTATCACAAAGCTGACGTTGTTGTCGTTGAAGACCTGAATGATGGCTGGAATACGCTAAAGATGAGATTAAGTGTATTAAATGTAACTGATGTTACTTATAAAAAACAAACTTGCTAGTCTGTGTCTCCACAGAGTAAAACATGCCACCACCCGTGTTCAGGCATTGGATATGTTTATTATCAGTGATCACATACCTTATCTACAAACAAGCTTCTCTTGGCTGGTTTGGTGTCCAGTGGGAGAACATACAGGTTGGCAGAGGTGGGGAGACCTGGTTTGACCACAGTAACTAGGGAATTCTGAGGTACACCTGTAATCTGGGGCCACAAGATGAAAATGCCAGTCATGTCTTAAATCTGCACTAATCCAATAACTGTATAATTCATATCCTACAGTGTTTAGTGTTAATCAGCAAAGGTTAGCATGCTAACTATGATTATATTATTATTATGTGATTATAACATGGACTATCATTATCTAACAGTAATACTTTTATGTTTTGTATTTTTATAGGAGTACCAGACATTAGACTGGACTGTGCGCTATGAAAAGACAAGAAGTTAGGTTGCGTGACACTACCATCCATTCTCTTTAAAGACCTACCTTAGCCAGTATTTTGGTGACCACCTGGCCAATGTCATCTCTCCACTCTGGGATATTTGGATTGAATCTGTCTAGGTTTCTGCTGAAGCTCAGAGGGATGACTTGGAAGTTATCTGCAGGAGCAGTCAACAAGCATCATGGCTATGATTTAAATTGATCAAATAAAACCTAAAATATTATTTTAGCAAATAAATAAAATTAAAAAGAAATTGCAAATACCTACACATTACGCTGTTTGGACTGATGTGTAACACCTTGGTGGGAACATATGTGGTAAAGAAATCAGTCTGCCTATCCATATGTGTATTTTTTTGCATGAACTAATAGAAGTAGTGTAGCTTGTTGAGAAGCAGCATTTCAAATATGTATAAAACTGTGTACAAAAATCACAAAATAATTTGAGCAACATAATGAAACCAAAGCAAAAAGCTAGTTAAAATGTACTTGAGTTCAGACAGTAAAAAAATCCGAGTTAAACTAAAATAAACTCCCTCTATCTTCAAATATTAAAGCTTGCTTATAAATAAAACAAGCACATCTCTTTGTCAAATGAATTCTAACTTGCTAACTCTGATACACCAGCAATAAAATCATGAGATCATACAATATTTTCCAAAGATGGAAAAATGTCAATTCAATTTTATTTGTACAGCGCCAAATCTCAACAACAGTCACCTCAAGGCGTTTTATATTGTAAGGCAGACCCTACAATAACAGGCAGCAAATTTGTCTCTGTTTGTCTCAGTGACTCTTAGACCAGGAATAGCTTTTAAGTTTTGACTTTACTATCCGAACTCTGACTGAAAAATTTAAGAATGTTGAAAGCTCACTCTCAACAGTAGAAGCCGAGATGTGGTTGAAAGCTATGAGAAAAAGCCTACAGTAGGACAAAGATCTGAATTCAATTTTTTTCAGATTTTTCTTAACTACCTTATCCAAAAGAAAGAATGAACATGTGCATTAAATTTAAGCTAACAGCATTGTTTATGTTAGCAAGAATGAATGACCTCTCTGCACTGAAACATACTTGTTATTACAGTTTTTCTCGATTGCTTAAACACTATCTTTTGAACTCAAATTTCAAAACCATAATGCTATTTTTCAAAAAGCACACCCATTTCCCTGAACTATAAACACAGGGGAATTTAGTGCAGGGAAATACCCTGCTTTAATACATGAGTCAGATTTGGTGAACTGTTATTGGAAAACTGTACACACAAATCCCTTTGATTTTCAGTGCTTACGCCATGTAGTCATTTTGAAAGCACTAGCATTCAATGATGTTGACTTAAGTCAGCACAGCTTGAACTCAATTAGTGGAAACACTAAGAGTCAAAATGTATCACACACCAATCAGAAACTTTGAGGGCCAAAGTCAGCTCATCCGGGTCTGAAAGGTCGAGGAGGAGGAGGCGAAGGAGGTCTAGGACATCAGGGAAGAGGAGGTGGAGGAGGAGGAGGCAGAGGAGAAGGAGGTCTAGGACAACAGCGACAAGGAAGGGGAAGAGCTAGGGCAAGGAGACAAGCGGTCTTGGATGAATTTCGAGCCACTTTAGTTGACTGTGTCCTTGTTTATGGTATGACTATGAGGGAGGCTGGGCAACGAGTACAGCCAAATTTGAGTCGCTTCACTGTTGCCTCCATCATCAGAACCTTCAGGGAGGAAAACAGGTAGGTGTAAGACTGTTCTGTACAGTAACTTCAGTAACTTTTGAGTTACTGAACTCAAGTTTTTTGAGTTTCAGTATGTTTCCATTTTTGTCCTGAAAAAGGTTATTTGACAGTTACAGTAAATGAGTGCTTCTATTTTTTTGTAGGACACAGAGGGGACCACCTGGTGGAGGCCGGTTAAATTGTCAGAGGAGCAAGAGAGGGAGCTTGTAAACATGGAAGATGCCACTAATGTAATCCCCCTGCGAGGAGGAGATTGATTGAGGATGATCATAATTTTCGAGGGATAAATGCCATTAGCCTCTCCATATTGACCACATCCTCCGAAAGAACCAATTCCAGATGAAACTGGCATAGATTGGTTCTTTTGAATGATAGTCTGAAAGAGTGAAAAACCAACAAGTGAGTTCTGATATTGTATGAAGTATTGTGTTACATCACAGCATGATAGTTTATGCTGCCATTTGTGCACTCTTAAACTGTGGTTCAGGGTAACTCTATTGTGTTAGTCAGGTTTTAACCTGACCAAAAGGAGACGCATTGGTTGTGTCTTTTGTCTTCATCATGTGAAAAGGTTTTTGAGGGGAAGAACCACAAGCAACATGACTTGCCAGTTCTGGAAATATTGTTTTTAATTTATTGCACCAATGTGTAAGACTATGTTGTAGTGTGTGTGTTTGAGGCCTTGTGTGTTATGTCTGTGGGCAAAATTAGTTTTTTCAGCAAGTGAATGGTTTTGAGTGTAGAGCTTCATTTTGACCTGAAAATACGATGTTTGGGAAATTGGGTGAGACGTTATGGATTTGTGTTTACTGTTTTGAGAATACGAGGCATAGTTTCGAGAAATGTGTTTAACCACTCGAAAAAAATACTGTAATCTCTGGCTCACTTCCACAACATGTCTTTGATCCTGTCCTCCTTCTCTCTCCCCAACCAATCGTGGCAGATAACCGCCCCACCCTGAGCTTGCTCGTAGGGGGTCATATGGGGTTGGGTTTTTCTGACAATAGTGCCTTGAAATGACTGTTGTTGTGATTTGCCGCTGTATAAATAAAATTGAATTGAAGAATTGAATTAAAATGAATATTGTAATTCTATTTTGGCCAACAGACAAATGTAACTTTCTCAGAACCTTTGATATAATAACCTCTTTCTCTTCACCTCTTAGCACATACAAACATACGTTACCGTAAACTCGGACAGTTCTTGTGTCCTGCACCATGGATCGGCTGTTTGTGGCCTGTACCGTGACTGAGACTTTGCCTGTTCCTGGGAAACGAGTCAGAAGGTTGTTCTGCAGAGTCAGGATGGGCTGCAGGAAAAATTCACAGTATTAGTGATAAAAACATGTGGAACATCTGGAAAAACAAAAAAATGGAGGTCTGGAGGTCAGAAATATTCAGAACATTTTTGGGTTTATTTAATAAACCTATGCAATATGAAACCTGCTGTGCATAATAAATTTTGAGACTATTTTAATTCATTGCTATAGTCACTGGGCCACAAATTTGCTCATAGCTTAAATTAAAATTGGTATTGCAATTGTTCCAAGCGAGGAACCCTAACAAGAAACCCCCCATATTGTACTCTGGGTCCAGCAACCAATAGCAAGAAGGCAGTGCACAATGTAACTAGTTAATACTTAGCAGCTACACAAATTTTGGTCTCTTTGTCACTGTAAAAAGAAACTGAAAAGTTTATACATATCAGAACATAATAAAAATCATCTGTTCTTTACCAGGTCTTAAAATTAAATAAATAAAACTTCAGGCAAAGTACAAAACATTTCCTATAATGCTGTGTCATTGTTTATTGAACAAAACCTTATCCAAAATGCACAATCAGAGTGTCAAATTTAAGTACACCCTTACTAGTTCCTTGGGAATTAAAAAGATAAGTAGCCACGGGGGGCTGCAAATTAAATGCACGTCATTAATTTAATTCGGGAACCCAACCACGGCCACAAAATCAGATTTTTTTGGCAGTTTTCTGGTCTGGAGGAAGAAGTGGAATAAATTCAAGACATTCTTCCTAGTAGTAGAGATCTTGGGAAATTCACCCCAAGGTTACAGTGCAATGCTCAGAGAAAGTGCAAAAACCACCAAAACAACCAACCAAGCAAAAAAACAATCCAAGAACTACATCTCAGACTCTACAGGCCTCAGCTACCATGTTAAATTCAAGATTTAGAAAAAGACTGAACAAGTACAGTGTGTCTGGAAGGGTTCCCAGGAGAAAGCCTCTTTCTAGAAAGAACACAGCAGCACTCATTATCTTTGCAAAATTTTATCTGAACAAACTACAACACTTCAGCAACTGTGTTTTTTGGACATATGTGACTAAAGTGCATATGTTTGGCCATAATGCATAATACATAAAAACCAAACATTTCAGCACAAACACCTCATACCAATTGTCAAACCCAGTTGACAATTAGGTGATTCTTTGGGCTCATTATACAGCAACTTGGCTTAGGCACCATGTAGTCTGCTGCTGCTATTATTTATTATTGTTTGCTGGGTT
>NC_140528.1:84987173-85036665 GCF_057382185.1 Mchenga conophoros | reverse complement strand
TAAACTATTTAATACTTTATTTATACTTTTTATGTAATGTATTGGACACATTGGATGTGACACATGTTTCATGTTCACTTATTTTTAGCGTCAATCAGAAACCATCCAGCTCTGTGTCCTTAAAGAGTGACCGGTCCAATCGTCGAGGCATTGATTTTAAATCCCAGCCTGTCTCTGCTGCAGAGAGGTGAGCTGTTAGTAACAAGAACTCTCTGATTTTAAATGATTTTGATGTTTCCTGGTTTCTAAAATGCATCTCTGTAGCAGAGCAGTGTCTCCAAGGACACACAGGCTCAGCTGTAACTGTCAGTTTATCTGGTTTAAGACACATTTGGACACAATTGGCTGTTTTTAACTATGTATTTTAATCAGAGGTGTAAATCTAGACCTCACACATCTGGATCATAAACTATGATAGAAACAGCTGCTAGCAGTGGGTAGTTTGACTTTGATACGCTGCTCTAGAAAGCAACAACAACAACAACAACAATCTTTATTTATAGAGCACATTAAAAGCCCGGGGCATGCCAAAGTGCTTTACATGAAACAATAAAACAATAAAATGATTTACACTAAAACATCAGAATCATATAGGTGTGGGATTATGTTCACAGGTAAAAACCACTAATAGGAACAGTCAATAGCACACAGCTGTAGCAAAGAGAACTGTACCATCATACACAGTGATAGAGGACATAGGCAACGCAACAATAAAATAATAAAATAATTAAGACTATAACGTCAGAGTCATATAAGTGTGAGATTATGTTCACAGGTAAAAACCACTAATAAGAATAAACTATAGCACAGAGCTATAGCAGAGTAAAGCTGTAAAGCTGAACCATCAAACACAGTGATGGAAAACATTGACAGCACAGGACAACGCAAAACAACCAGACACATTAGAACATTTGAACAACACACTAGAAGCAAGGCGAGAAATTAACTGGTAGGAAAAGCAAGTTCAAACAGATATGTTTTAAGCCGTGATTTAAAAGATTGAATAGAATCAGACGCCCGGATGCCAATCGGGAGACTAAGCAAACAAAAGTTTGTGCAGCTCCTCTTCAGAAAGTGTTCAGAGAGCAGCTGCTGTATTAGACAAAGGCTCGTCGTGTGAGCCCAGATGTGTGTAACAGCTGGATGAAGGAGAACCATCACAGTCACGTCTCCATCCCGCCTTTATTAATGAACTTCCTGTTGCTTGCAGATGACAGGAACACAAAGTGTTTGTGCCACGTGATGCTGCAGGATTTGTTAACGTGTCCATGATGGTAACATCTCCTCGTCTAACTGCAAACACATGAGCGCTCCTAACGGCAGCTATCACAGCCACACAGGCAGACTGTGTCTCACTGTTGCATTCAGGGACATTTGTTTTCCTGTAAAAAGCTGAACTCTAATCTAAGAGGACTGTTACTGACAGGAAACAGCTGCATTATCTGCAGTCTGTGTGATCACTAGAGATGGCACGATACCACTTTTTTTATGTCCGATACCGATACCGATATCATAAATTTGGATATCTGCCGATACCGATATGAATCCGATATAGTGTTTTTTAATCAACAAAACTGTTTTTTTAAATATCTTGCTGCATTTTGTATAAGTTCATACTCAAGTTTAAAACAACAACTACACTAAAGCTATTCTGTTATACCTGTATGCAAAAAAAATATTTCATAGTTCAGCAATACTGATCAATCTAATAAACTTAAACCTACACCATCATCCCTATTCTGGTAGTTTAAACAGTACTTAGCGTAAATATTAAGCAACCTAACTAATAGGGTTCCAACTCCCAGCAACAACAAAAATAAATAAATAAAAAATAGGGAACCACCCCTCACGCTCCACTTCATGATGCTTAATCGCCGTAATCAACCTTAATTTGATGCAGTGTGAAAAAAAAATGCACAGAAATCAATTATTTTTCAAGAAATATTAAATAGATTCAACATCTTTCTTCAACAAAATTGCAGACTGCACAGATGGTACCTTCCCAAAGGAAAAAGTACTATAGCTTACTACTTATTACAGCCATCAGCTGCGTAGAAAAGGATCCTGGTGTAGAAAGTAATATTAAATAAATTCTAACAACAGCTTATCAAGCTTAAACGTGCTGCTGTTGTTCAGCCGCTGGTTTCTTCTTTCTGGTGCAAAGTGGGCCAAAAACAAAGAAGAGAGACGGAGTCGTGACAGAAAAGCCGATCAGCTGATCATTAAGCAGTTTCATGATTGAAGTAGCAGCAGGAGAGGCAGTCGCTCGTTAAGCTTAACGCAGGAATGCTTTACAAACATTCAGAGATGGACTTACACACTTGCTTTACTTCTCTCGGGATAACTTTGTCGGAGATGAAATGCCAGGTTGCTAGCGAAGCTCCAAATGCTATCCAGACCACCGACAGGTCCCGCGTGCCACAGCCGCTCTATCACGTGATGCATACTGCTAACGTTCTGAGGCGAGTTCCGGCGTGTTGCAAGTTTTGTGAGGTGCTTTCGTGATATTTAATGGATCGGATTACATTTTTTATTTTTCTCCGATATCCGATCCAGTAATTTAGGTCAGTATCGGACCGATACCGATACGTAATATCGGATCGGTCCATCTCTAGTGATCACAGCTGCTTCAATCACTTCATCAGAGAATTGATCATTGAATAAAACATGTTTGTGTCTGCAGAGGTCAGAGGTCACAGTCTGCAGGATCCAGCTGTCCGTCTATAAGGAGTGATGGGTCCAAACATCAACCTCCAGACTTCAGTGATGAACCTGGACCAACGAGGTCAGAGACCGGTGATGACTCCTTTACATGTTTGTGTTTTCCTGGATAAATATGACCAAAGATTCATTAAAAAGATGAAAATCTTAGACTTTGTCCTGTAGCGCTGTGTGGCAGGCAGGATTGGACCCAAACACAACAGGATGAAGTCAAAGAGGCAGCTTTATTTCAGCTGTGAACATGCAAACAGCAGAAATAAGGAAACATAACTGTAGGTTTGCAGTGAATGAAGCCTCAGCTCGACGCTCCACTTTGTCCCTCTTTTCCTTCTCCAAACAGCCACATCAGGAGTCTCTGATGGAGTTTTAAAATATTTAATTACAAATGTCCAAAGATGGGTTCAGGATACCTGAATCCACAGTTATTAAAGCTCAAATAGTTCACAGGGTTTGGACTTTGTTAGGTGACGAGAGAACATCAAAGTGTTTTTTTATCTTCAAACAGTATTTTTATCACTTCAGTTGCTCTCACAGCCCTGTTTGTTATTTTACCAGAGCTCTTATGTTTCACTCAGTGCTCCCACCAAACACCTTGGAGGACACATTAGTGTGATTTAGATTTCATTGGTGTAAACACCAGTCACACAAGCTAACCCATGGTTACCGGTAAGCCCAGGTGAATCAGCAACAGGTACTGTTATCATCATAACTGTGTGGACCAAGAGCGAGAGGCCATTACAAGCTCCACCCAGGCAGGCAAAACGCTAGCAGGAGAGAGCAAAACATAAAACCTGAAAAGCCATCATGAGCCAGCCAGAGAGACACAGAGTTTATACTAGAAGAGAAACCTGCTCATCTTCATCATGTTTGTTTAAATAGAGAAAATCAGAAGTCTCTGTGCGTCAGACCACGGCTCTACACGGACACTTCTAAGCTGCTTCAGAGTGAACTGACCCAGATAATCTGCACACAGCGGCTGTAAAACAGTGAAAGTCATAACTGTCTCTCTCTGATGGAAAGCTTTTATTGTGAAGTCAGGAAGTCTGCATGAAGTGCTGAGTTTGTATTCATCACTCAGTGTTTAATGAGACAGGCAGACAGGAAGAGCAGCTCATTAGTGTTGATGACATCAAAGGAACTGCAGTTACGTCACATCTGGATGTTTTTCACTGACAGTAAATGTTTTTAGTGATAAAGAAATGTGTTCACAGAGAGAGGAAGAGGAGTGGTGTTTGTGAGGAGGAGCAGCTGTCCTGCTGTGCTTTGTGTCAGGACGTCCTGAAGGATCCAGTCTCTACCAGCTGTGGACACTGGTTCTGCAGACAGTGCATCTCCTCATACTGGGACCAGTCTGCTTCATCAGGAGACTCGTCCTGTCCCCAGTGTGGAGAAAGATCCAGAAGCAGAGCTGGACTGCAGACAGCCAGTCAGAGCAGCTGTGTACAAAGTAAGACTGAACATCTGTCTGCTGATGGACTCATTTCTGAAAACTGGACTTCTTGTGTTGTTCAGACATTGAAGAGTTTTCTTTCTCTTTAGTCTCATTGTTTTTCTTTCTTTCAGCAGATGTTGGTCTGCAGGAGGTTTTAGATGAACATAAGATCAGTCTGAGGAGGAGATGTGAACGTGTGACTGAAGGAAGTGATGAAACAGGAAGTAGAACCCTCCTCAACACCATCTACACTGAGCTCTACATCACAGAGGGACAGAGTGAAGAGGTTCATACCCAACATGAGGTGAGGCAGCTGGAGACAGCTTCCAAGATGGACGCCCTCCATGACGCTCCAATCAGGTGCCAGGACATCTTTAAAGCCTTACCTGACCAACAGAGACCCATCAGAGTGGTTCTGACCAACGGCGTGGCTGGTGTTGGAAAAACCTTCTCAGTGCAGAAGTTCACTCTGGACTGGGCAGAGGGCTTGGAGAACCAACATGTCAGTGTGGTGGTTCTGCTTTCATTCAGGGAGCTGAACCTGATCAGAGATGAGCAGTACAGTCTTCTGGAGCTGCTCCATGTTTTCCATCCAACATTACAGAAGGTCACAGCAGAGAAGCTGGCTGTCTCTCAGCTTTTGTTCATCTTTGACGGCCTGGATGAAAGCAGACTTTCATTGGATTTCACCAACAGGAAGCTGCTGTCTGATGTCACACAGAAGTCATCAGTCAGCCAGCTGCTGACAAACCTCATCCAGGGGAATCTGCTTCCCTCGGCTCTCGTCTGGATAACTTCCCGACCTGCAGCAGCCAATCAGATCCCTCCTACATGTGTTGACAGGCTAACAGAAGTACGAGGCTTCACTGACGCCCAGAAGGAGGAGTACTTCAGGAGGAGATTCAGTGATGAAGAGCTGTCCAGCAGAATCATCTCCCACATGAAGACATCCAGGAGCCTCCACATCATGTGTAGTATCCCAGTCTTCTGCTGGATCACTGCTACAGTTCTGGAGCACATGTTGACTACAGAGCAGAGAGGAGAGCTGCCCAAGACCCTGACTGACATGTACTCACACTTCCTGCTGGTTCAGACAAAGAGGAAGAAGAATAAGTACCATGAGGGATGTGAGACGAGTCCACAGGAGCTGACGGAGGCTGACAGGGAAGTTCTTCTGAAGCTGGGGAGGCTGGCGTTTGAACATCTGGAGAAAGGAAACATCATGTTCTACCAAGAAGACCTGGAGCAGTGTGGTCTGGATGTGACAGAGGCCTCGGTGTACTCAGGAGTTTGTACAGAGATCTTCAAAAGAGAGTGTGTGATCTTCCAGAAACCAGTCTACTGCTTTGTTCATCTGAGCATTCAGGAGTTTCTGGCTGCTGTCTACATGTTCCACTGTTTCACCAACAGGAAGACAGAGGTGCTGAAGAACCTTCTGGGTCAAAACTATTGGAAATCATCTCTGGATGATTTTCTGAACAGAGTCATGTATAAATCCCTCGAGAGTAAAAATGGCCACCTGGACCTGTTTGTTCGCTTCCTTCATGGCCTCTGTCTGGAGTCCAACCAGAGACTCTTAGTAGGTCTGCTGGGTCAGACAGAGATCAGTCCAGGAACCATCCAGAGAGTCATCAACAACCTGAAGGAGATGAACAGTTATGAAATCCCTCCTGACAGAAGCATCAACATCTTCCACTGTCTGATGGAGATGAACGACCTCTCAGTACATCAGGAGATCCAAGAGTTCCTGATGTCAGAGAACAGATCAGAGAAGGAACTCTCTGAGATCCAGTGCTCAGCTCTGGCCTTCATGCTGCAGATGTCAGAGGAGGTTCTGGATGAGTTGGACCTGTTGAAGTACAACACATCAGAACGGGGACGACAGAGACTGATTCCAGCTGTGAGGAACTGCAGAAAGGCTGGGTGAGTCCAGATGTGATCATTAACATCATTAATTAGTGTAGGTTAGTAGTTTAGTTCTACAGATATACGCAGTACTTAACGACTCTCATTAGTTTGAGTTTCTCAGATAAGATGCTATTTTGTGTTGATCAGGAAATGTGTGCGTGCACTTAGCATAATCCTGCATTGGTAGTCGTATGCTGTGTGTTGTAGACTACACGTAGTACCTGTGTTGTGTCATTAGGGGGCAGTATTTTAAACCTGCTGCTTCTGCTGCTGTTAGTCATTCAGACGCTGCTGTTAGAGAGAAGACAGAAATAAGAATCTATTTTTGTATTTTATCTTTGTAGTGAAATGAAGTCTAATGTTAAACACAGTGACAAATATCCAGAGCAGTCACCGTCTGAGCTTCTCCTCTGACTACAGACAGAACTACAGACACAGAGTTTATTGACATAAACATGGCTAGTGAGGATGAAGGTGCTGAGGAAGACTCTGGTTTAGTGTGATTAAAGTGTGATGTACTGATGAGTGACAGTGCTGTGGTTCAGAGTGAGGGCTCAGAGGTGAACCAGCTGTTTCTTCTCACTCAGTTTGTCCCCAACAGAGGACAAACTGAGTGAGAAGAAACTGCTGACATCTGGACTGAACATGTGTCAAATATGTGAGCTAACACTGATGTCACAGCAGCTCATGGATTCACTCTCATTCCTGCTGCTGCTCCTAATGAGAATGTCTGACTTCATGTCCTCATTAATCACAGAGCTGATTGTTCAGTGTTTAGTTGTTGCTGCTGAAATGTCGTCCCTATTTTCTGCTGATGGAAGTCACTGCTGTGTTTTTGACTGCTGTTTACATCCCCGAGCTAACTTCCTGGCAGCGCTCGCCAAACGTCATGATGTCATCAGTGCTTCATAGACTGTGGGAGCTTTAGGTTGTAACCACAAAGTGTTTGTGTCCGTACGCTGCAACCTTCCACACCATTCCTTTATTGTACAGACTCAGCAGCAGCTCCATGGATCCCAAATCCAAGAGTGGAGAACAGATTTGAAGTGTGTCACATCCATGCAGTCACAGCTGTTTCCACCATGTTTCCACTGATATTAATCCTGTTCAATGACACGTTTCATATCAGTGAATATGTTCTTTAGGACGTCCACTGACATGTTTAAGTGTCCTGCTGGAAATCACTCAAATCATCCATGAAATCCATGAAAAATCCTTTTAGTGTTTCTAACTTCACCCTCTGTCCTCTCTCTCTCTCCATCCTCCTCACTGCTTCTTTCACTGATAATCACACAAACATCGTATTCAGTTACAAAATAACACAATAATATCATCTGATGATCATTATTATAAGAGCAGGATCCATATTTGATATCAGAGTAACACACTGCTTGGTTATGTGCAGTCATCATCAGTGACTGTGGGTCAAACAGAAGCTCTCTGATTGGTTGCTGACCTTGGTCACCTGTCCACTCTCACCTGTTTGTGTTTGCTCTCTCTTTGCTGTCTCCATCCTCTCTCTCCTTTCTCTCCCTCTCTGTCTTTGTACGTCACTCAGGTCCAATGGAAACAGTGACATTTACAAACCAATCAAAGACAAACTGATCCATGTCAGGTTATAACAATATTCAAAGTGAATACAGGCTGCTGCTGGACACAGACAGGTAACATCATTTTGACTTGCTGTCACCTGGATCTGGACTCATAAACACTGAAGCCCTGAACAGGAATACAAATCATTTTCTGCCAACTAGCGACACAGCAGCAGATAATGGCTCAGAAAGCTAAAATGAGCCAATCATTTCTGTGTTTAGTTCCCCTGAAATCAGATCTGATATCAGCAGCTCTGAGTTCATTCATCATTATTGTCCAGTGATGAGATTTCTGCTCCGTTTGGTAACAGTCAGCAGGTTTTTCCTGCGTGTGGACGTGAACAGTCGTACCTGACAGCAGGTAGCAAACAGAGATCATCTTTCCAGCTGGAACTCTTCACTGAGCTGAACTCATTCAAAATGTTCTGGAGTCAAAACAGGAAACAGTCCAAATGTGTGTCTTCACTCTGACTCTGGATCAGATCTCAGTGACAGACTGTGGACATTATGGAAGCCTAAATGTGACACCATCTTCCTCCTTCATCTGCAGATTAAAGCCAAACAAAGATTCTCATTAAAAGTCTGCAGGTCTGAGAGAGACTCAATCGTTGTGTCATGTCAAACACAGTAAGAGGAGCTGAAGCACAGATGTGAAGAGCAGATTCATCAGATTATGACCTCACTCTGTTTTGTCTTCATATACATTCAGTCTGTGTTTATAATGCAGATTTTCTGCTTTTATAATAACACATTTTATATTTTCTATCATCACAGACTGACTCAGTGTCGACTCTCAGAGTCTCACTGTGAAGTTGTGGCCTCAGCTCTGAAGTCCAACCCCTCCCATCTGACACAGCTGGACATGAGTAACAACTACAACCTCCAGGATTCAGGAGTGAAGCTTCTGTGTGCTGGACTGGAGAGTCCAAACTGTCGACTGGAGACTCTGAGGTGAGTTCACTGACTGCGGCTGTTGTTGTTTTTCTATATTTCAGGTCTTTGATTGATGTTTGAAACTTTCTTTAGTTCCTAAATGTTCAGGATGTGTCTGAAGACAAATGTGAAGAAGTTTGAGTGCTTTCAGAAATGTTGTCTTTCCAAACGACTGAACAACAGTTTTTCCTTTTGGCTCCAAACAGAAGTGACAGACTTGAATGAGGTGCCGTAAGGGACATTATTACTGAAACGCTCTCACACACACTACTGAAATTTTAGCTCTCACACACACAACTGAAACGCTCTCACACACACGACTGAAATTTTAGCTCTCACACACACTACTGAAACGCTCTCACACACACTACTGAAACGCTCTCACACACACTACTGAAACGCTCTCACACACACTACTGAAACGCTCTCACACACACTACTGAAACGCTCTCACACACACTACTGAAATTTTAGCTCTCACACACACTACTGAAACGCTCTCACACACACAACTGAAACGCTCTCACACACACTACTGAAATTTTAGCTCTCACACACACTACTGAAACGCTCTCACACACACTACTGAAACGCTCTCACACACACTACTGAAACGCTCTCACACACACAACTGAAACGCTCTCACACACACTACTGAAACGCTCTCACACACACAACTGAAACGCTCTCACACACACTACTGAAATTTTAGCTCTCACACACACTGCTGAAACGCTCTCACACACACTACTGAAATTTTAGCTCTCACACACACTACTGAAACGCTCTCACACACACTACTGAAACGCTCTCACACACACAACTGAAACGCTCTCACACACACTACTGAAAAACCAAGTCATTTCAGTTGAACAGGAAGGCATTTCAGTTGAACAGGAAGGTGTTTCAGTTGAACAGGAAGGTGTTTCAGTTGAACAGGAAGGCGTTTCAGTCGAACAGGAAGGCATTTCAGTTAAACAGGAAGGCGTTTCAGTTGAACAGGAAGGCATTTCAGTTAAACAGGAAGTTAATTCTTGACAAGGAAACTGAAGGAAAAAGTGTTAGATTTCAAACAAACCACCACACAGATGTCTACTCAGCAACCTGTTAGTTAGGGGTGGGTTTTTATAATCGATTTATTGATTAAAATCGATTCTGGCTTGGACAACGTGAAATCGATTCATCAAAATCCTGAATCGATTTTTTAATATAAATTTATTTTGCCCGAAATGCCAGAATCTCTGGTGAAACCTCACAAAATTTCAACAACCACCAAACAGCTAAGACAGTAAATGAGAGCAGGTACACGGCTTCTGCACAAAGACGTAAACACACAGCGCGGACCCGCGGATCAGAATCAGTGAGATGTCGCCTTTCTCACCCGACAGCACGGACACGGTCGGGGCTGAAAGCCGACAGCTCGCTGACTCTGATCTGTCGGCAGGTCCGCGCTTTGTTTTCACGCCGTTTTTGCGCCGATTCTAAAGCTGTTAGTTTTACCTCTCTCCAAACAATATTGACTGAACCAGCAGCAAAAGAAGATCCAAACTGCGCTTCACATAAACATCGTCATGAATTCCCTCACTGTTTTGCTTCTACCACGATAAAATCCCACGTCATGCACAGGCCTCTCTTTCCTCTCTCTCTGTACTTCAAGAACAGTTTCCCGTCTAAAAATCTGTTTTCTGTATTATTCGCTTGCTTGCACAAGTCTACTGTTGTTTACAGCGCAGTCGGCCGCTGTTTTTTTTTTTTTTTCATTTTACATACTTCCGAAAAGAAAACCTAATTTCTGCTGTTCAATACTGAATAAATTGAAACTTTTTAAAATTATGCAAAATGCAAAACGTTAGCCGTGTCTCTAATAAAACCGCTGTAACGTCAGAGGTAACGTTCATATGTTGATTAATGGTTTTCTTTCGTTTTTGATGTACTGCAGAATATTTTTTATAAAATCCCAGGCCAGGAAAACCACCTTCATGTTTTTATGTGTTTTATCTTCAGCTACTTTGACACAAAGGCATCTGCTGTGATGCTCACACCTTTGATAAAGTCTTGCGTGTGTCAGCTTCCTTTTTTTAAATACAAAAATATGTAAATGTACTGATCTGAATTATAATATTTCTGACTGTCAAAATTCCCCATAATCAAATCGAATTGAATTGAATCGAATCGTGGAACAAATCGATTCTGGACCTTAGTGAGACAGCTGCATTACTTAACAATATATTAGCCTCAGCATAAGTCAAAATTTAGAATAGCGGGAGACGTGCATTATCCTGGTTATTTTTTTGGCATATGTGCTTTTTTGTCTTTTTTAGCAAAGAAAAATATCTTAAAATCATCAATAAAACCAGGGAGAGAAGGCTTAGCGTTCCTCCATTTAGCACAATGGATATGATATTTACTCAAAAGTATGATGATGTTAATAATGTCTGAGACAGCCAATGCTAGATGATCCATATAAAAAAAATTATGATGTAATTCAAACAGTGGCACATCATTAATATTTAGGGAAATCCAATTTTTTAAGTTGCACCAAATACATTGTGTGATAGGGCATAGGAAAAAAAAAAAGATGTTCTAGGGTTTCATTTTCATCAGTACAAAAAGAACACTGATCCACCTCAAAGCCAAATCTCTTTTTTTAGAAATTCTGCCACAGTATTAGTTTTGTTTAAAGTGTGTTTCTTTAACTTTAGGTAGAATAGGCTATTTCATAAATTTTTAGTATGCTTTATCCAGTGTATATGAAATAACTAAATTAGAACCATGCCATGTAACCATTCTGTTGTAACTATGAAATATTTTGTCTTTGAAGAAACTACTAACAAATTTCTTATTGCATTTTTATCAAACAGCTGACATTGCCCTAGCAATAAATTTGGGAGCACTGATGAGAAATTATTGTATATCATAAAAATTTTAATCAAATGAAGCAGAGGCAGTGGGACCAGTTCACAAAATTTGTTACATTCTCTTTGAGAACATTTTAGACAATATTTTTCTGAAATGTCTGTGTAACTTAGAATGACACCGTTATCATCCAACAAATCTGTTATGAATATAATATTTTTGTTCAAACCAGTCACTCTTGAAAATTGATTTTTGATTAAGTGTTACTACCCTATTATTCCATAAGGTTGAATTATGGGGAGAAGTTGTGGGTAAATCGCATTTTCCCAAAAATGCAACGTCTGTTTTGGAAAGTTTGATATCTTTATGGGGATTTTATTTGCCGCAAAATCACATTTCAAAATAAAGTCTAATCCTGTATACTATTTTATTAAACAAGAATCATGGGATGTGGAGCTAAGTAGAGTCTGGCTGTGACAGACAAGATTTTAACCATTTAATTCTAAGGGTGCCAACCATAAATTCTAATTCTGGAGTTTTGATACCACCTTTATTGTATCCCTTCACAAGCTGAGATCTTTTTATGTAATGGGTTTTATTCCTCCACAAAAATTCGAACACATTTCTATTTATGGTTTTCATGGTATTTATCGTTTTTTTATTTTTATATCGTTTACGTGGTGCAAAAAAGGTTGGGGACTGCTGTACTAGCAGGTTGCTGAGTAGAAATCCTTGTAGTGTTTTGAAATATACCACTTTTTCCATCAGTTTCCTTGTCAGGAAACAACTTCCTGTTCAGCAGAAATGCCTCTGGTTTCAGTGGTGTGTGTGAGAGCGTTTCAGTAGTGTGTGTGAGAGCGTTTCAGTAGTGTGTGTGAGAGCGTTTCAGTAGTGTGTGTGAGAGCTAAAATTTCAGTAGTGTGTGTGAGAGCGTTTCAGTTGTGTGTGTGAGAGCGTTTCAGTTGTGTGTGTGAGAGCGTTTCAGTTGTGTTTGTGAGAGCGTTTCAGTAGTGTGTGTGAGAGTGTTTCAGTAGTGTGTGTGAGAGCGTTTCAGTTGTGTGTGTGAGAGCGTTTCAGTAGTGTGTGTGAGAGCGTTTCAGTAGTGTGTGTGAGAGCGTTTCAGTTGTGTTTGTGAGAGCGTTTCAGTTGTGTGTGTGAGAGCGTTTCAGTAGTGTGTGTGAGAGCGTTTCAGTTGTGTGTGTGAGAGCGTTTCAGTTGTGTGTGTGAGAGCGTTTCAGTAGTGTGTGTGAGAGCGTTTCAGTTGTGTGTGTGAGAGCGTTTCAGTTGTGTGTGTGAGAGCGTTTCAGTAGTGTGTGTGAGAGTGTTTCAGTTGTGTGTGTGAGCGTTTCAGTTGTGTGTGTGAGAGCGTTTCAGTAGTGTGTGTGAGAGCGTTTCAGTAGTGTGTGTGAGAGCGTTTCAGTAGTGTGTGTGAGAGCGTTTCAGTTGTGTGTGTGAGAGCGTTTCAGTAGTGTGTGTGAGAGCGTTTCAGTTGTGTTTGTGAGAGCGTTTCAGTTGTGTGTGTGAGAGCGTTTCAGTAGTGTGTGTGAGAGCGTTTCAGTTGTGTGTGTGAGAGCGTTTCAGTAGTGTGTGTGAGAGCGTTTCAGTTGTGTTTGTGAGAGCGTTTCAGTAGTGTGTGTGAGAGCGTTTCAGTTGTGTGTGTGAGAGCGTTTCAGTAGTGTGTGTGAGAGCGTTTCAGTTGTGTGTGTGAGAGCGTTTCAGTTGTGTGTGTGAGAGCGTTTCAGTAGTGTGTGTGAGAGCGTTTCAGTTGTGTTTGTGAGAGCGTTTCAGTTGTGTGTGTGAGAGCGTTTCAGTAGTGTGTGTGAGAGCGTTTCAGTTGTGTGTGTGAGAGCGTTTCAGTTGTGTGTGTGAGAGCGTTTCAGTAGTGTGTGTGAGAGCGTTTCAGTAGTGTGTGTGAGAGCGTTTCAGTAGTGTGTGTGAGAGCTAAAATTTCAGTAGTGTGTGTGAGAGCGTTTCAGTTGTGTGTGTGAGAGCGTTTCAGTAGTGTGTGTGAGAGCGTTTCAGTAGTGTTTGTGAGAGCGTTTCAGTTGTGTGTGTGAGAGCGTTTCAGTAGTGTGTGTGAGAGCGTTTCAGTTGTGTGTGTGAGAGCGTTTCAGTAGTGTGTGTGAGAGCGTTTCAGTAGTGTGTGTGAGAGCGTTTCAGTAGTGTGTGTGAGAGCGTTTTCAGTAGTGTGTGTGAGAGCGTTTCAGTAGTGTGTGTGAGAGCTAAAATTTCAGTAGTGTGTGTGAGAGCGTTTCAGTCGTGTGTGTGAGAGCGTTTCAGTAGTGTGTGAGAGCTAAAATTTCAGTAGTGTGTGTGAGAGCGTTTCAGTAGTGTGTGTGAGAGCTAAAATTTCAGTCGTGTGTGTGAGAGCGTTTCAGTAATAATGTCCCTTACGGCACCTCATAGACTTGAGCAGGGTTCATTTAAAGGCTGACAGAAGTGGAGTGGTGACGGGGAGATGTTTGACAGGACAGTGTTTCAGCCTCCACAGGTTCATGTTGTGCTCCATCAGTCAGTGAAGATGAAGTCAGTGCTGATGAGGCTGTAGAGTGTGTGAGGGATGTGAATGAGGATGATGAAGATCTGATGATAGCAGATAAAAACAGGCTGCAGAGACTTTGAGCCATACAGGGCACACAGTGTGTGTACAGAACAGCTGAAATCATTATGGAGGCCTCACTGGGATATGGAAGCATCACAGTACAGCTTCAGTGAAGCTTTAAAGTCTCTGATATGAGATGAGAAATGAAGCAGCCAGAGCTTTTTCATGAGTGGAAATCCACTGTGACTGTGAGCTGCTGCTACAGCCTCCAGATTAGCCAGCAGCTCATCCTGCTCAACATTTCCTCACCAACTTTAATGGAAGTGTGATGTTTTCAGCTGGAGTGATGGTCAGGGTGGCCTCCCTCTCCTCTTCTTGTCCTCTTCCTCTTTCATTTGTAAAGCCACTTCTGCTGCTTTCATTCATTTGGAAGTCCTGTAGCTGAGTTTGGGAGAGACTAACTGTCACGGTCCGGGGCAGCGGCCGTGTGGAGAGTGGAAGGAGGACCCAAAACGCAGCACTTATTCAGGTGTGAGGGTGATTTATTGATAATATCAAACACAAAGTGGAGATGGCAAACAGAACTAAGGACGAACTAAACTGGGATAAACTACACAGAGGAGTGGCAAACCTGAACATGAAGGGAGAACAGCAGGGAGAGCACGCAGAGGATTACACCAGGTATGAACACAGACGACGCGACGAGGAGCAGAGGAAATCACACACTATAAATACACAAAGAGACACTGGGAAATCACACACAGGTGGGGGAACCAGCTGGACCTGATTAACCTGACGAGACAGGGGAACACTAACACCAGGGACCAACAGAGGGAGCACAAACCCAGAACCCAGTGTCTAAAATCCCAAACACAAACCATCCCAAAACAGCCATGAATAATAATGAAAGTAATAACAATGAGGAACATAAACATAAAGTCACTGAGTCATGGTCGCAGGACCATGACACTAACAGCCTCGGCAGCAGAGGGGAGAAAGGCTGTAACACCACCACTTTACTCTGTTCTACCTGTCACATCATTTTATCAGGAAACAAATATGCTCATGTTTTTACTATGTTTGTCTTGAAGATGTAAGAAGATCACATGGTGCTTTTTATTATTGTGTTGGTTTGTTTGCTGTCTCTTGGATGGAGCCCAGCTGTGCGTGGCCCCTGGGCCTGTGGTCAGAGTGTGTGCTGGATAATCCGGCCCAGGATGAGGCCAAACTGACATGGGATGAAATGTCTGTCACATAATTGAGCTTAGTGTAGTTTCATTTCTGCACAATTTAAAAACAACCAAAACTTTGTTCTGTCTTTTCTATGTTATACTGTAGACTTTCTTTGATACTGTGTCCAAAAGGAGCAGCTTTTACTTTGAAGGGGAGCCGTCTCTGTTTCCTCTTCAGGTTGGATGATGGAAGCAAATTAGTAGCTGTGTCCCAAAACGTCGGCTGCATCCTCCAGAGGCTGCATTTGAAGGCCGATTACGTCACAGCCAGGCGATGAAGGCTGTCCGTATTTGTCGACTCCTTCAAATGTGCCCGACAAATGCGTCCTTCATTTCCCCGAATTTGAAGGATTCGTCGGGTGTGTCCCTTCGTGGCCCACCATATCCCAGAATTCATAGCGCGGCCCAGCCAAATTTCAGCTGCCAACAATGGCGGCAGCTACTAAGTTTTCAAATTACTCTTATTAATCTTTCTGGGTCACAAAATAAACTTTTAACATATTTTCAGGCGAGAAAGTAGCTGTGTAAACTTCAAATATCTGCTCGGTTTATCAAGACATCGCATATTTGCAAAAGTGTGCCGACGTTTTCGGAGACGTCTGTTACCCACCCGCTCGCTAGCAAGCCGGGGGGTTCAATGGTCACTCCAGCCGGCGAGAGCAGCGGACGCCCGGCTTCATCGTTTTCAGACCCCGCTCTTTCGCTACTCAGGTGAAACACGATATATAAGTCACTCGGATAACTTAAAAATGTAATTGTTTGCCTTTTTTCTGTGTTTTATTTGTTCCGGAGTAAATCGGTTTTGGCTGAGATCAAAGTTCCTCCGGGATTTTCACACAGCTGAATAAACGTTAAACAGGAAACTGATTAAACAGAAGTGTGAGACGGTCGAGAATTTACGCCAGTGTCCTGTTATATTTTAGATAGCAAGGAGCAGACGGCCGAGTTTATTAAACTCCACCAACACAGCGGTGACGCAAATCTGAAGGCTAGACCGTCCCATTTCACAGCCTCGCACTTCCAGCCTTTTCGGTCTTTGAAGGACCCGGCCCACGTAGACCGCGAATACCGGGTCCTCCGAAGGATGCAGCCGACGTTTTGGGACACAGCTAGTGTGTGATGTTCTTTCAGTGTTGCACTTTGTAGACGCTCCCTGAGCACTGGTCTCACAGCCAGCTGCACATAGAGACCAGTGTTGTTAGTCCAGGTCAGAAGATGACTTGTTGGAATGAAAATGAGCTTGTAGTTTGTCTGCTTTAATAATGTGACTGGAAAAAGGTGTTGGACTTCAAATATGTCCATTTCTTTCACAATTCACCTTTAAAAGTGAAGCCTTGTGGTTCCTGGAAGGAAAAACACGACTTTTTCAAGTCTTTGTCCTGTTTTTATGATAAATGTACGACTTTAATGTGAAACATTCAGAGTTTTTTCTCTTGTTGTGTTTGTTTGAAGCTGCTTCCTGTTGGCTTCAGCTGTTTGGAGTTTCCATTTTCTAAACTTCTACATTCTGAACCTTCTTCAGCTCTGAACAGATGATGAAACACTGAATGATTTCAAGCTCACACTTTGTCTAATAAACTTACATCTTTCATTCTTTATACAGATTGAGTCGCTGTGGTTTGTCAGAGATCAGCTGTGATTATCTGGCAGCAGCACTGAAGTCCAACCCCTCCCATCTGAGACAGCTGGACCTGAGATACAACGACAACCTTCAGGATTCAGGAGTGAAGCATCTGTGTGGTTTCCTGGAGAGTCCAGGATGTGGACTTGAAACTCTGAGGTCAGTCAGCATGTTTTAGTTGTGCTGAGATGAATATGATGTGAAAGTTGTGCTGACACTAAACTGCAGACATCAGGCTGATATTATACTGATCCACACTGAGGATCTTCATGGTAAAGTCTGTTTTCTTCTTCTCTGGTTTAGTCCATTGACTGCAGCAGAACAATGTTCACATTTCAAACAGTGAGACTCAACGTATGGCCCGCGGCCCACACGCGGCCTGCCCACCTTTCCTGATTCAGAGAGAGGGGACCCTGATGAACTGTGTAGTGTTCTTCCTCACAGTTCTAAGTATCAGACACAACAATGAATAATCCACAGCTGACTGTCTTTAGCAGGTCAAAGGTCACGGCACACAGCAGACAGTGGGAAATATTATAATTCTGATCATTTATCAGCACATATCCATATGTATAAAAACAAAGCTGACACTGTGAGACTTGATCAGAGGTGTGATCATCACAGCAGAGGCCTTTGTGTCAAAGTCACTGAGGATCAAACAGAAACACATGAAGCAGATTTTCCTGTTCTGGCTTTTTATAGCAGATAACCTTCAAAATATTCTGCAGTCCATCAAAAACTGAAGCAAACCATGAATCAACATGTGAACATGAGCTGATGCTGCTGAAGTGAAGCAAAGTTACAGAGGTTTGATTACAGACACAGCTGAGAGTTTGTAATCTGTCATCATTTTAAAAGGTTTACATTTCTTCAGTATTGAACAGCAGAAATGAGGCTTTGTTTTGGGAGGCCGACAGCAGTGAACACAACAGCAGACTGGTGCGTAATAAGCAGTGAATAATGCAGGAAACAGATTTTTGAAGGTAAACTGTTCTTGAAGTACACTGAGAGAGAGAGAGCTGTGCAGGAAGTAAACGTCAAAGTCAGAGAGAATTCATGACGATGTTCATCAAACGTAAAGCGTAGTTTGGATCTTCTTCTGCTGCTGGTTCACTCAGTTTTGGTTGGAGACAGATGAAACCTGCAGCTTCAGGATCTGTGAGCTGTCCACTTTCAGCCCCGACGGCGTGTCCGTGTACGTGCCGTCGAGTGAACGATCCACGCTCTGTGTTTCCATCTTTGTGTGTTTAGCTGCTCTCGTTTACTGTTTTATCTGTTTTCTTGTTGTTGAAATACTTTTGGGAGCTTTAACCTGAGATTCTGGCAAAATACATTTATATTAAAAATCGATTCAGGATTGAATGAATCAACATCGCTTTATTCAAATTAAAACCATTTAAATAGGAAAATCCATTTTTTTACAGCCGCCTCTAATGCTGGGTAATGTCAGCTGGTCCATGTGCAGCTGGCTGTGAGGCTCAGGGAGCGTCTACAAAGTGCAACACTGAAAGAACATCATCCATAAATATTGAGTAATAACTGGACTCTCATGCAGCGAGACTCAAATGCCTTTAAACATCAGCTTATCCTGCTGATCCAAGTCCAACACTGAGTTTGTAAAAACATGTTTGTCAATCATTTTGTTTGGTTTCTGAGGAAAATGATTCAATAACTTGCTGCTAATACACAACATTTCATCATATTTCCTCATAACCCTCTTTTGTCTGACCATTTGATCCCATTTGAATTTGCAATAAAGGATCCACAGAGTTTGGTGACAATAATGACAGTAGATGTTTGTGTGAAAGTGCTGGAAGCAAATGAGTGTGTGATGTTCCTTCAGTGTTGCACTTTGTAGACGCTCCCTGAGCACTGGTCTCACAGCCAGATGCACATAGAGACCAGTGTTGTTAGTCCAGGTCAGAAGATGACTTGTTGGAATGAAAATGAGCTTGTAGTTTGTCTGCTTTAATAATGTGACTGGAAAAAGGTGTTGGACTTCAAATATGTCCATTTCTTTCACACTTCACCTTTAAAAGTGAAGCCTTGTGGTTCCTGGAAGGAAAAACACGACTTTTTCAAGTCTTTGTCCTGTTTTTATGTTAAATGTACGACTTTAATGTGAAACATTCAGAGTTTTTTCTCTTGTTGTGTTTGTTTGAAGCTGCTTCCTGTTGGCTTCAGCTGTTTGGAGTTTCCATTTTCTAAACTTCTACATTCTGAACCTTCTTCAGCTCTGAACAGATGATGAAACACTGAATGATTTCAAGCTCAAACTTTGTCTAATAAACTTACATCTTTCATTCTTTATACAGATTGAGGCGCTGTGGTTTGTCAGAGATCAGCTGTGATTATCTGGCAGCAGCACTGAAGTCCAACCCCTCCCATCTGAGACAGCTGGACCTGAGTGACAACAACAAGCTGCAGGATTCAGGAGTGAAGCATCTGTGTGGTTTCCTGGAGAGTCCAGGATGTGGACTTGAAACTCTGAGGTCAGTCAGCATGTTTTAGTTGTGCTGAGATGAATATGATGTGAAAGTTGTGCTGACACTAAACTGCAGACATCAGGCTGATATTATACTGATCCACACTGAGGATCTTCATGGTAAAGTCTGTTTTCTTCTTCTCTGGTTTAGTCCATTGACTGCAGCAGAACAATGTTCACATTTCAAACAGTGAGACTCAACGTATGGCCCGCGGCCCACACGCGGCCTGCCCACCTTTCCTGATTCAGAGAGAGGGGACCCTGATGAACTGTGTAGTGTTCTTCCTCACAGTTCTAAGTATCAGACACAACAATGAATAATCCACAGCTGACTGTCTTTAGCAGGTCAAAGGTCACGGCACACAGCAGGCAGTGGGAAATATTATAACTCTGATCATTTATCAGCACATATCCATATGTATAAAAACAAAGCTGACACTGTGAGACTTGATCAGAGGTGTGATCATCACAGCAGAGGCCTTTGTGTCAAAGTCACTGAGGATCAAACAGAAACACATGAAGCAGATTTTCCTGTTCTGGCTTTTTATAGCAGATAACCTTCAAAATATTCTGCAGTCCATCAAAAACTGAAGCAAACCATGAATCAACATGTGAACATGAGCTGATGCTGCTGAAGTGAAGCAAAGTTACAGAGGTTTGATTACAGACACAGCTGAGAGTTTGTAATCTGTCATCATTTTAAAAGGTTTACATTTCTTCAGTATATCCACATTTGGCAGCTGCTACCTCAACCTCCACTTGTCCAACACAACTGCTGTCCACTGCCTCCATGACATTGTGATTTTGCTGTTGGTCTTCTGTCAGATCTTCATCAATCACTTCTGCACGGGGCACACCTTCAGACTCTGCAGCTGCATAAGGAAAGCCTGTAAGATAAAATTAGACATAAGGTAAATGTACACCAATATTCCAATGACAGGTGTGTGATTCATCTGGAAGTTATGTGCGGATTAGTGTACAGTGATAGCAATTTAGTATGTTTTTAGAGGGGGGGGGGTTGTTTACCTCCGATGGGTGCTCTTTTTCGCTTCCGTTGCGTACGCCTTGAGTGCCGGTCCGAGTCTGATACAGGTATGTCGTCATGCCCCATGTGCAGTGTTGGTGCCCAGTCTGGATTTGTTACATCCATTTCATATGCTGGTTTGCCTGCAATAATGCCAAATCATAAGCTACTCAGTCGACATGATGTGGTTCTGCAGCATCACACATTAGCATGTTTTATCTCATTATCTATGACCTCAGCACGTTGAAAATAACACTAAAAGCCTTTCAAGAGTGATATGAATTAATTTAGAACTCACCGGAAAGAAAATGCCGTGAGCAAACCAACAAAAAGCTGGGGATTGCAGAGAACTCGATATCCGCTCGTCTCACCGCTGCAATCCAAGCCTGACGTCTTTGTTTAGTAATATCGGATACATGGGATCCCTCACGTTGCCTCCAGGACGGAAAACGATGAAAAGAGAGCCCGTTATCCAGCTTCTTGCCTTCACGATCGTGTGATCTAACGTTGCAACCGACAACACAACACGTACGATCCATAGCTGAAATGGTATCCTTTGGCTGGCCTACTGTCATGGCGGAAGGGGGCGTGGCCCATCTCCCGTGACATCACGCTCCAAAGCCCTATAGGTGGGAAAATGTACCATGTCGACCAATCAAAAATGATATGGAAACATGACATTTGGTTGTTTAGAAAAAGGGGGAAGTTTTAGGAGTGACCGGCAAGAGAGAGCGAGTGAGCGAAAGAGAGAGAGAGTTTTGATACGTGAGAGATTTGTGACGTTTACCGTGTTTGGTCTCAAGTTAGTTTGTTGTCTTGTGTATTTAGTGTGTAGCTGTTGTTTTGTTTTGTGTGTCAGTTCTACTAGTGATCGTCACAGTTGCTGCCTTAAAGCCAACAAAGGCAGATTGCAGTGTAAACGCTGAGTGACACACCTGCTGTCAGACCTGCAGGTTTATCCCTGTGCTGTTCTCATATGTGTTAGAGTGACACAAACTATTGTTTGACACCTGATTGTTCTGTAAATAGTTTGAAATGATTATATGAAAAATGTCTGAGCCTTGGCTGCATTTTTTGGTAAATAGTACCATATAACTTTGTTGTTTGCAAAACGTGTGCGTATTTTTAAAAATGTACAATCTCTATTTGCATTTCAAGTTATGAAGATGATTCGTTAAACATGTGTGTGGTTTTTACAGTCAAAATATCACTTTCTACTTGTATTTTAAATTTTGTCTGAATTTAGATAAATTGTGCTGATACAGTTGGTCAAAATGAGAAAATAACAGATTGGCAAGATAAACTGTTTTTAAAGGTAAAATATAGAGGCCACATCAAAAGTAGTCAAGAAGGGTTAAAGGCTAAAAGCAAAGTTGTCACCAAGTACTGTTTATATTTGTGTGTATTGCTGCAGCTTTTTTGAGTATTAATTTGGTGCCTTTGTGTGAAATAATGGTATTGTGAGTGATCCATTCAATTCAATTCAATTTTATTTATATAGCGCCAAATCACAACAAAAGTCGCCTCAAGGCGCTTCATAGATACAGAGGAAAAACCCAACAATCATATGACCCCCTATGAGCAAGCACTTTGGCGACAGTGGGAAGGAAAAACTCCCTTTTAACAGGAAGAAACCTCCGGCAGAACCAGGCTCAGGGAGGGGCGGCCATCTGCTGCGACCGGTTGGGGTGAGAGAAGGAAGACAGGATAAAGACATGCTGTGGAAGAGAGACAGAGGTTAATAACAGATATGATTCAATGCAGAGAGGTCTATTAATACATAGTGAGTGAGAAAGGTGACTGGAAAGGAAAAACTCAATGCATCATGGGAATCCCCCGGCAGCCTACATCTATTGCAGCATAACTAAGGGAGGATTCAGGGTCACCTGGTCCAGCCCTAACTATATGCTTTAGAAAAAAGGAAAGTTTTAAGCCTAATCTTAAAAGTAGAGATAGTGTCTGTTTCCCGAATCCAAACTGGAAGCTGGTTCCACAGAAGAGGGGCCTGAAAACTGAAGGCTCTCCCTCCCATTCTACTTTTAAATACTCTAGGAACAACAAGTAGGCCTGCAGAGCGAGAGCGGAGCGCTCTAATAGGGTGATATGGTACTACAAGGTCATTAAGATAAGATGGGGCCTGATTATTTAAGACCTTGTATGTGAGGAGCAGGATTTTGAATTCAATTCTGGATTTAACAGGAAGCCAATGAAGGGAAGCCAAAACAGGAGAAATATGCTCTCTCTTTCTAGTCCCTGTCAGGACTCTTGCTGCAGCATTTTGGATTAGCTGAAGGCTTTTCAGTGAGTTTTTTGGACATCCTGATAATAATGAATTACAGTAGTCCAGCCTGGAAGTAATAAATGCATGAATCCATATAGTCACAAAGAATAGCCACTTGTTTCTGTGCTACCAAAGTTCCCCGGCTTTCATTCAAAATGTGTTTATCGTCAGCACCTGCACATTAAACTACTTAAACATTATAAATGTCTTCAAGCTCACACTGAGGCCTGTGGGGTACTATCAGCCACTGAGACAGTACACACATTTATATGTGTTTGTATATGAATATTTCATACTTTAAGACTGCCTGTTTATTTAAGGGAGATGAACAAAATACATTGGAATTGTACAAAATAATATCATGGATGATAAATTAAATAGATTTTAAGTAGATGCTTGTGCATTCTTAAAGTCTTATATGTTGAACTGAACTATGTGATCTGTTCAAAGCCTTAATCTTAATTTGAAGTGAAATGTGCATTTTGAGTTTATACACTATGTATATAAGGCGACCGTTTCCTTTTGCAGTATTTTTGTGTGGTGTACTTTTCTATGTCTTAACAAAAGGGGAACAAAGGTGTTTAAGTTCACCTAGGATGATGTGTTTTAATTTTCACATGGTCTTGCTTGAATTTGACCCTGACAAAGGCGTATGAACTCTGTCAGCTGTTTGGAGTTTCCATTTTCTAAACTTCTACATTCTGAACCTTCTTCAGCTCTGAACAGATGATGAAACACTGAATGATTTCAAGCTCACACTTTGTCTAATAAACTTACATCTTTCATTCTTTATACAGATTGGAGAGCTGTGGTTTGTCAGAGATCAGCTGTGATTATCTGGCAGCAGCACTGAAGTCCAACCCCTCCCATCTGAGAGAGCTGGACCTGAGCTGGAACAACAAGCTGCAGGATTCAGGAGTGAAGCATCTGTGTGGTTTCCTGGAGAGTCCAGGATGTGGACTTGAAACTCTGGGGTCAGTCAGCATGTTTTAGTTGTGCTGAGATGAATATGATGTGAAAGTTGTGCTGACACTAAACTGCAGACATCAGGCTGATATTATACTGATCCACACTGAGGATCTTCATGGTAAAGTCTGTTTTCTTCTTCTCTGGTTTAGTCCATTGACTGCAGCAGAACAATGTTCACATTTCAAACCTTCAAAGAAGAAGAAAAATCCTCCACTGGATAATTCACTGTGAAACTCTCCAACTCTTCATTCCACCTTAAAGTCTGTCTGACACTGAAATCCAAAGCAAAATGTGCGTTTGCTTTACAGACAGCAGTCCAACACAAACATACACACATCATCCAAAAACACAGTCCAACATCCAAATCTCCTCCACTGCCAGCATGAATGATGGGAAAGAGAAGGAGGAACACTCTGACATTCAGGGTTAGAATGAGTTTCATGAAGCAGACTGTGAAGATCAAAGCTGCATTAGAAAGCTTACATGAATGAATGAGTGGACAGAAGTGGACAGAGATCATCTGAAGCACTTCAAAGGCTTTAAATCAGCACATTTCTCTTTATTCTTTATCAACTCTGTTAGTTTCTCTCAGTTTTCTGTGGAATGAAGCTAACAGCAGGCTAATAAGATGCTGACCAATAGGTTTCTATTAAAGGTTGTAATTTGTATATGAAAAAGTGCTTTGGCTCAGCAGGGATCAGCTTACAGGTAGAATACAGCTGCTGGATGGGATTAGCATGTCATAGCTATCTACCAAACTGCTAACTGGGGGATTTCAGGCCATCTATGGATCATTTTTGCTAACTGTTTATTCAGCTTAGGCTCACAGGGCTGCAGCCTGTGCCCTAGCTGTCATAGGGCAAGAGGCGTGGTCCACCTGCACAGGTGAGCAGTCCATCACAGGGCCAACAGAGAGAGACAGAGAAGCACTCTCTCACATCCACACCTACAGCCAATTTAGAAGCACCAATGAACCTAAGCAGCATTTCATTGGACTGTGGGAGAACATCCAACCTCCACAGAAAGGCCAACAAGCTTCAACCTACAACCTTCTTGCTTTAAGGCACTAGTGCGAACCACTTTTTCCCCATTTCAGCCCAAATCCTGCATCTTCCTGTTTCTGACTCCAGGCCAGCTCCACTAACACTTTCTCATCAGACACTGCCACCTAGTGGAGGAAGTCTTAGTTCCATTTAGAATAGAATTAGAATAGAATTCAACTTTATTGTCATTGCACATGCACAGGTACAGGGCAACGAAATGCAGTTTGCATCCATCCAGAAGTGCTTTAGTGATATAGATATATTAACAATATATATTAGCAATAATATAGATATGTGAGTATATTACAGAAATGGGTCTATTATGGTGTGTTATAATGTACACGGTATGAAGTATGTTGTGAATATTCTATAACTATAAGTATGTACAGCCTGTAGTGAGTACAAGCTATGTACAGGATATAAATATGAAAAACTATACAGAATATGAAATAAATAACTTTACAGAAGCTTGAGATTTGAAGCTTCAGATGACAGTTAGTTCCTTTACAAAGAGGTGGAGGTGGTGGGGCCACAGCACCATCATCACTGAGTGCCATAGGACACTTAACCTTTGTTTCCATATGCTGGGAACTTCCTGTTGTTCCAAGGAGGACTGGAAAATGTGTGAAGATCTCCCAGTCAGTTCCTCACAGCACACTTCAATCATTTCCCTCCCACAGCATCAGGACCAGGGCTTTTTCTCTCTTTGCTCCCACTAAGAGATTTCCACACAAACACCTCATCAGTGGGACTCTCAGAGCTACCAGCCCTTTGCTACAATCACAAAGCTCTTCATTGAAATCAATGATATCAAAGCTGGAATCAAATGAGTCCAAGTCTTCTGCTGATTCAGCATCACATTCATCTTTGCTCCTTGTTCTGCATCCCCACCATGGACTTCATTCCTTTCCAAGCCAGCCTTGAGTGTCCTTTATTCAGCTCATCCTCTGCTTTACTTTTACACCTGATTTTAGCTGCTTTATCTCTCTTTCAACAAGTTTCTGTGCCTCAATCTTTTTCTTCTCTCCCTCATAACAAGACAGCTTCTTCTGCCTGAGAACATGTTGGAGTGATTTACTAATCCAGGGCTGCTTATTGGGGAAAATACTTCCTGTTTCCAAAGTAATCCCCATTTTTCCCAGAAAGAAATGTAAGTAGAAATCGATGATCTCAGTGAGAACATGAGCCTTTAAAAAGTCCCAGTGGGTGCAGTCAAAGCAGTCCCTCAGTCCCAGTATATAGTCTTTGGTCCAGACTGGAACAACTGTGTGCCCAGTTTGAGCTCTCTCCAGTGCTGTGACCTGACAGACCCAGAGGGGCCATCACATCACATTTAGAAGCTCCCCTAATGGAGCCACAACACATGTCCAACACTTAGTCTGTCTTGTTGGACCAACTGGAAGAAATGATTCAAGGACTTAGTCACAGAACAGAGATTCAAATCTCCAAAATCCAACTGGCTGCATCAGGACATATAGTCTGAAACTCTGCATAGTTTCCTGTTTGAAGCTGCTTCCTGTTGGCTTCAGCTGTTTGGAGTTTCCATTTTCTAAACTTCTACATTCTGAACCTTCTTCAGCTCTGAACAGATGATGAAACACTGAATGATTTCAAGCTCACACTTTGTCTAATAAACTTACATCTTTCATTCTTTATACAGATTGAGTTTCTGTGGTTTGTCAGAGATCAGCTGTGATTATCTGGCAGCAGCACTGAAGTCCAACCCCTCCCATCTGAGACAGCTGGAGCTACAACTTAACAACCTGAAGGATCCAGATGTGAAGCAGCTGTCTGATCTTCAGCAGAGTCCAGACTACAGACTGGAGACTCTGGTGTAAGTAGAGTGATGGAGTGAGTGGGTGGTGCTGTCAGCAGTATTGTACTAAACACAGTCAGTATGAAACAAAGATCCAGTGTTTCCTGTAAAGCTGCAGCTTCTCAGTGAAGCTGTGAGAGGAGAATGGTGACAGGCTTCAGGATTGGACACAAAACACTTCCTGTTTCTGACCTTTATGGTCACCATGGTAACGGCTGACACGCTCTGATCAAACGCTGTCAACAGCCAATCAGCTCTCTGAACAAAGCAGCACGCAGACCAATGACTGCATTCATTTCCAAGTTTAAAGCAGTGAAGAACACAGTCTGTAGGTGAGGAAGAATTTAGTGAGAGCAGATGTTTGGATGGAATTCCTCCAGTTAACAGCTGGAACCGTCCATCTATCTCTCTGGTTCCTACAGAGCTCAGAGTGGACACACCAAGGTTCTTCTAATGAATGAAAGTCAAACTTAAACTAGGAGGGAAAAACATTTTCATCAACTTCAATAAAAATCCAAAGATTAGAAAAAGTGAAGCAACAATGAGTCCTAGTACAGTCCCAGCACTGAAGTCCCTGCTGCTCTTTATACTGGATGTGCTGCATCACTGACTGACAGCTGATGAAGAGTCTCTGGAAACACTCGTTTATCTCCTCTGCTCTTCCTTCTTCTCTCTGCAGGTGGAGGATATGATGGTAAACAGGACGGTGTGTGTGCTGAGAGAGGAGGAGCTGTGTCCTGATGATCCAGAGAGGTTGAAGCAGCAGCAGCTTGTGTGTAGAGACGCTCTGACTGGGCCATGTTTACTGGGAGGTGGAGAGGAGAGCTTCATCCAGCAGTGACTGACAGAGGAATGAGAAGAAGTGCAGATGACTGTCAGTGCTGCAGAGTGAACTGCTCTGAGAACAGCTCCACTGTCAGTCACAATGTAGAGTCCAGCATCATCCCTGTGTGTCCCTCTGGATCTGACAGAGGATCATCAGTGTATCTGGACTGCTCTGCTGCTGCTCTGTCCTTCTACAGTCTCTGCACAGTCTCTGTCTGACTCTGGCATCAGACCCTCCTGGATCAAACTCACCTGGAAAGACTTTCAAACATCACTCAATAGATTTGAATACAGAATATATTTGATATATACTGTAGATGTACTGTAGAGTTGCAGTTTGTCACTTGTAAATACAGTCTGTTGAGCCGCTGGGAGCTGAAAATCTTTCTAGAAACAGGAAATGTTTTCACTCTTCTGTTGCTTTATCATCTATTTCAAACATTAATATTGATCCCACCTGTCTCACCTGTTTCATGCTTTTATACATAATAACAGGACACGTGTGATCTGAGCGCTGCTGTGGTTGCTGTGCTGCACGTCTTCATTTAGATAACAGAGACATCTAGTGGTTCAGAGGGAGAACTGCAGGAGGTGGAGCTGTGTTTTAGCGTGGAAAACATTTTATCTTTTAGGCGCAGATACAAATATGACAAGTATCAGTGTGAGATACAAAAGGTCACATCAGTCAGCAGAGGGAACAGTGATCACACAGCAATGTAAGAATAGAAACATAACAGTGAATCTGGACATGTATACAGATGGAAGCAAACAAACAGGATGTAACACTACATTAAAGCCACAAATGGGAAGAAAACAAAGCCAAAGGAAAATATATTTTGAAGGAAATTGCCATCCCGGGTTCCTCCGTGGCGTGAGCGATAAGCAGAGTTTTGTCCTTTCCTTCTAAGATTCCTAATTATTTAAAGTAACACTCAGGTATGCCGTTCAGCTGGGTTAGTTACAGCGCCGGGAGCAGCTTGGGAGAACAAGGAAACACAGACTGCTTCAGGTTGCCTTCCCAAATCAACTCAAAGGTTTTATTTGATACACAGCAGTTTATATAGATGAAAAAAGGTTCGTGTGTCAGCTTTCCCAGTTCAAACCGGTACAGACCAAATAAGGAAACGTCTTCCTGCCTTGTGAGCCAAGAAGTATCCTGTGTGTAGTTTATCAGTTCAGCTACAATTTATGATCATCCCAGCAAAATACACTCCTAGACATAGAATACAGAGTTCTTTCATCAGTGAATTCTGAAACAAACCACCTAGCCTTTAACGAGCCTTTTCCAGGAGATAAAGAAAAAAGGGAGGATGGGAGTAAGGAAGTGGTCTCATCTCTGTGGTATTTTCGACCTTGGGGTACCAGCTTGTGAGTCCTACACATTAATTCTTGGGTCACAGAGAAAGAGAAAAATAACTAAAACAAAGGGGCCTTATTGAATGACAGAGTTTTCCTGCATAAAACAATATCCTGTAAATGCTACTATGGTATCAAAATACCTAACAGTTCCCCTCTTTTATTATTTTTTAAAAAATAATAACTCAAATAGAAAGGAAAAATCACAAATGTAATAATATAATATAAAAAGCAAATCATAAAATGTAATAGTTTACAACCTAATGTTCAATATACACATCAGGAACATCATTGGTAACATCTGACACATAACCTGGGTCAATTTGTGCCAATTGCAAATACATTGAAGTAGCTGTACTAGTAGCTATACGGGTTATCATTGAACGTACACAGGGTACCACACAACAGACAATAATCATCAAAAACATGCTGCAACGGTTACAAAGGCTACAATTAGTTCCTTCCATCTTCCAAACGTGTCCTGTAGCCACTTATGTAGCCACTGACCGTGACCTGTATTGGCAATTAGTTCTATCTGCAATGCTTCAAGTTTATTCATAGCTTGTGTGAATGAACCGTTAGGAGCGGTATTATTGGGAATGAAAGTACAGCATACATCAACGGTTACTAGACCACAGGTACCGGTCCAATTAACAGGTAAAGCTAATCTAAGGGTATTATTGCACATCCAATAAGCATGTGGGATTGGTCTGGTCAGGCGCGTGACCATGTGTGATTTAACTAACTCCCCCCAGTCAGTATCATTTAAGACACCCTCTGGGGGAACAATGATCGATTCTCCGCTCAAACTTGAACTGTGTGTGTGTTCCTCCAGATATGATAAAACTTCAGCCATAGAGACAGCTAGCCATGTCTCATTACAGCGTGCACCTGGGGAGTCAGAGAAGAATGTATAGTTATCCTTTGTATAATCTATGTGTGTGTCTGGGCCAGTTAACTTTAGTCTGCGCAGACATATCATACTAGTATTAAAATGGAAAGGGATCTGTCCTAAGGGCAGTGAGGGCTTTAACCTATTCTTAGGGCGTTTCATTGGGGCGCAGGTCCCTGCGGTGTCATTAGATAACTTCAATAATTCGCCTAATGGAGTCTCAGGGTTAGTTGGTGTGTGTGTGTGTCTAAGTAGGCAGTCGAGAGGGCTCAGAGTCAACTGTAAAGCGTCTTTAAGGAGAGCATTATCTCCGCTGATTTTCTCTAGTCCCTCAGTGAGGGGGAAACCGGATATGGGGTATCCTACTATTACCTGTTCTGGATTAGCCTTTGAACAGACATAACAGTTACTGTTTCCTAAATCACGAGCGGCTGTTCTGGCATTTTCATACCAGGCGTTAGCTCCTGTTCTAGAGGGCGCATAAAATGGTTTATTAGTGGCGTCTATGTTGCTATTTACTGATTTTAGGGAGCGTGAGGAGTGCATTAAGTAGGTGTCTTGCAAAATGGAGCATGAGGTATAGTCAGCAAAATATGACCTGCAGAAATGTGAACATGGTTGCAGTTTACAATACAAAATAGCAAAGAGAAATCCTAAGGTTAATGCGATAGATATGATAAATAACCTAAATATATAAGAAAGTATATAAGAAAAACAGTTCTTCAGTCGTCTCCTGGCCTGGTCCCAGGTTCGAGAGACATTGAATAAGCGTCGTATGATGACAATGGGCATTTCATTTTCTCCATTATCAGGATGAAATGAGTCTGGCTTTATCAGGTTAGACATCATGTGGTACTTTTGGCTTTCTGTTCCTGCTGGATGTTTGAGTACCTTGTCGTTGTTCTTTCAGACGTTGTGTGTTAATCAGTGATTGTGTGTGTGCACTGGATCCGGGCGCTGGCTCGCCTGAGATGTCATCTACCCGTGTGTGTTTATTTGCTCTAGTTCCGGGCGCTGGCTCGCCGGAGATGTCGTCTGCTTGATCCGACGCCTGAGATGGTCCGATTGGGCTGGTCTTAACCCTGCTGGCATGAATCCACTGAGGTTGTCCGTCCGTAAGGATGCTGGTTCTTCGTCACTGCCAGTAAAGCCTGGGGGCTGGAACGCGCGCGGCCTCCCAGAGTGTCCTTGGTTTTAGTGACTTCTCCAACATGCGTCTCCTTGTCTCCACTGGTGGAACTGTGGAGGGGAAAGGCTGAGAGAGACAAACTTTCTGATAGTTATTATTCAGTTTTTCTACCAGGTTGTGAACATCAGTGGACAATGCAATATACATCACCTTCTACTAGCGGTGCCCCTCTGGAAGCTGACCATGGTGTTGGAAATAGTCTTATTTCAAATGGAGATAATTTGGTTACTGCAGATTGAGTCATTCCAATCTCACAGAGGACTTGAGGAAGTAATTTGACCCAGGTCATTAAAGTTTTAGCACACTTTTGAATTACTTCTAATGTGAATGAAGATCCTCTATCACTGTTAATCTGGTGAGGTATTCCGAATCTGGGTATTATTTCATTGCTCAACTTTTGACAGACTACTTCTGCAGTTTCTTTTGAGGTTGGATAAGCTTCTACTCATTTACTAAATTGATCCACTATTACCAGTAAGTACTTGATGCTTCCTTGTGCTGGCATATGTGTAAAATCAATTTGTAATGTATGAAATGGAAAATCTGGTTGTGGTAAATGCTGATGTTTTGCTTTTGAGCTACCTACATTAGTTCGTGCACATGTTAGACAGGTTGCTAATATGCTTTTTATTGCGTGTGATGTTTTCTCAATTACAAATCTTGATTTTATTGCCCCTATTACCCCTCTTTGTCCGACATGACTCACACCGTGAAAATGTCGGGCAAGGACTGGCATCAGGGAATATGGGAGGGCAATCAAACCCTTAAGATTTTGTATAGGCAATCTCTGTCATCTAAGGTACAGTCATTATTCTCCCAATAGGTGTAATCACATGCAGAGGCTTGCTCTTGTATAAATTTTAAATCAACATTTGTGTCTAAATAGTCTGGGAGTGTAACAAGTGGCAGCTGTAGGGGCACAGATAATACTTCCTGCGGAGGTGGGAGCTGTGATGCAGCTGCAGTCTTGGCTGTCACGTCTGCTAAGGCATTACCTGTTGCTTCGTCTGTGTCAGCTGTACTGGGTCCTTTCGTTTTTTACAACTGCAACGGCCGATGGCAGCTGTATAGCCTGAAAAAGTCTTTGAACAAAATCACAATTTAGCAATTTATTTTACATCAGCAGATCTAAATCCTCTCTGTCTCCACAATGTGCCAAAGTCATGCACAACGCCAAATGCATAGCGGCTGTCTGCGTAAATCGTCACATGCTTATCCAAATGTAGCTCACAGGCGCGTATTAAAGCCATGAGCTCTGCTTTTTGTGCTGAGTGAAATGGTAATGAGTGAGCCTCTAGTATGATGTCAGGCACTGTTACCACTGAATAGCCACAAAGAAATGAGTTGTCATTCGGCCTTGAACAGGACCCGTCCACATAAACCGTGGCTGAGTCTGGGATAGGTGTTTGCTCTAAATCTGGACATGGTGCTGTGGATTCCTGTATACGTGTCATGCAGTCATGAACGTCAAGCCTGTCTGAGCCATCCTGTCGGTCAGAAGAACACAGCATAGGATCAATAAATGTGAGATTTGCATATGTTGTTTAGTTATGTTTGACCTGGTGATTGGTGTGTAGAATAGTGTCATGTGGAGAGTGTGAGCTTCTCGCAGTCCCTTATCATGATAGAGCAAGCTGCTACTGCCCTCAGGCAGGCCGGCATTCCCTGAACAATTCAGGCAGCACCTTTGAGTGGCGGAGGTCAGCACTCCCTGTAATGCATTGAAAGAGGCAGTCATTTCTGTGGATCACAGTATTCGAGGAGGCTTGTCTTTTTTACAACAGTCACGCAGAATGTGGTCATGAAAAAGAACAGTCTGGTATCCACTGTCTGCAATAGTTCACCATGCCTAGGAAGGACAACATTTCCTTCTGTGTAGTGGGACGAGGGACGGAGGTCACAGCTTTGACCCTGTCTGCAGTCATGGAACGTTTTCCGTGAGACAGTGTGATTCCAAATATTGAACAGAAGTCTGACAGTACTGCATTTTCTTTGCATATGCTTTGTGGCCAGTCTTTTTGAGGTGCTGGAGAAGCATGTGTGTAGCAGTTTGACCACAATTCCTCACTCGGAGCACAGAGGAGGAGATCGTCCACATACTGGATCAGAAGTACAGCCCTCAGGAGGAGCGAAGCTGTCCAGGGTAGCACGGATCACCATTGAGAAAGCAGCAGGGCTGTCTATCATGCCTTGAGGCAGACGAGTCCAAGTGTACTGCTTATTTCTATGTGTAAATGCAAATAACGGCTGTGTATCTACATGCACAGGCACTGAGAAAAAGGCAGAGCATAAATCCACCACGGTAAAATGTGTATGCAATGCATGTCAATATGCTGTGAACATCTGAAACGAGAGGTGGCAGAGGAATGTTGACTGCATTAATTTGCCTTAAGTCTTGTATGAAACGCCATACGCCAGGTTTGTTAGGCTTTGGCACAGGATTGACAGGAGTGTGGGCTTTATTGCTCCTGTAGTCAATAAATCTCCTATGATGACATCTAGAGCTGCGGCTTTTCCGTGGAAAGGGGACATTGCCTGACATATACTCGCTTTTTGTTTTTTTTTAGCTGTGCGTGATAAGGTATGCAGTCAATAAATCCTATATCATTCTCACTTTTTGACCATAATGTCATATTCTGGTATTCAGCTGGCAACATAAGTGCAGAAATAGTACAGTGGATAGGGTAGGTTAGATCTATGTGACGACATATTTCGTAACCTATGTCTGAGTTATGTAACAAAATCACTGTTTGACCTTCACTTGTGTGAGCAGTTATCATGTTGTTGAACAGTGTGAGAGAAACAAAAGTGTGGCTCCAGTCCAGGGATTACCTGTTAGTGGCGTCTGTACACGTTTTTTTTTTTTTTTTTTTTGGCACAGTGTGTGACATAGAGTACCGGACAAAAAGGATGTTGAGTTCATTCTCTGCTGAGGGTCCAGCTGACACAGAGGATGTTCCTTCTCCATCATGTCGGTACATAGGGCAGAGAAAACATAAGCTGTTATCAGTGTCAGCAAACACTTCACCCTTTGTGTTAAATTAAATACACAAATTCATTTTTGCTTTGGGTGTCTGCGGCTGCTGGAAAACTGAGCTAATTTGCACCTCTAGCTTGTCCAACAGTGCATAAAGCGTTTTATGAATACTAGGATGGATTCATCAGGCTTCTGTTTACTGCATTTAAGTCAATTTTGTCTCTGGACATTGTTAGCAGGAATTTCTTTAGATTCTTAAAGAAATCGGCGACTTTGTCATTATTTACCCTCCTTTTGTCCATAGCGGTAACATTTGATGCATCACGTCGCGGCATTCTATCATATATTTTCTACAGGACTTTTTAAGCAGAATCTCTCTCTTATCACAAATGATATTCAACATTTCTACTGACCTGTTTTCTGGCGATAATCGTTCGGATAAGGCTCCGGAAAGAAATTAGAATGCATTGAACTTCTTAAGTTGTAAACAAAGTCAGTCACATAAGCACTCCCGCATGTTCTGGATACGTGATCATGGACGTCTTCACCGATTCGCGGACGTAGGTTACACGTAACCGGAAATGGGAGTTATACTGAGCCGTTATTTGAGACTTTATTTTGTATTTTATTAATTTTTGGTTTTACAGGTACTTTAGATTTTTTATCGGACCTGTCTGTGGTCTTTGAATAATTCTGACCCATGTTCAGTGATTTCCAGAGGGGTTTACACGCTAGGAGGATTTATGTTAGTATTTTCGCTGCGGCACAGCTGAGGTCACTTTAAATTTATTGCTAGCAATTTTTTTGTTTGTGTGAGCAACTCTCACTTAGCGAGCAACTTCTCGCTTAACGAGCAACTTCTCGTAAAACAACAGGCAACTTCCTGTGTCTTTCTGCTTTTAATTTACTGCTTTTAACCCTTGTATGGTAATCGGGTCTGTGAGACCCGTTTTCAGTTTTCTTTCGTTTTTTTTTTTTTAACAAAATTAAATTTAATTATTTACTAGCTTTCTGTGAGTGAGCAACTTCTCACTTCTTAACGTACGTTTCAAGATAACAGGCAACTCCCTGTGTCACTCTTTGGTGAGCAACTTCTCACTTAACGAGAAGTATTTAAGACAACAGGCAACTTTCTGTGTCACTTTTCTAAGTGAGCAACTTCTCACTTTTTAACGTACGTTTAATTAAACAATTAATTATTATTATTTTTTTAACAAAATTAAAATATTCAAGACAACAGGCAACTTCCTGTGTCCACCAACACCACACAAGGGTTAATTTACTTTATTCGGGGACTGAGGAAGTCGTCAGTGTATCTCTCTGGATCACTAAGTGAAACTTCGTCAGCATATCCCGTTTTTTTATGGATCAATCACTGAGAGAGGTATAATATGGTCTCTATATAAATATGAAAGACACATATTTACCTTCTGTCAGGGATCCCACTTCTGACACCAAGATTGAAGGAAATTGCCATCCCGGGTTTCCTCCGTGGCGTGAGCGATAAGCAGAGTTTTGTCCTTTCCTTCTAAGATTCCTAATTATTTAAAGTAACACTCAGGTATGCCGTTCAGCTGGGTTAGTTACAGCGCCGGGAGCAGCTTGGGAGAACAAGGAAACACAGACTGCTTCAGGTTGCCTTCCCAAATCAACTCAAAGGTTTATTTGATACACAGCAGTTTATATAGATGAAAAAAGGTTCGTGTGTCAGCTTTCCCAGTTCAAACCGGTACAGACCAAATAAGGAAACGTCTTCCTGCCTTGTGAGCCAAGAAGTATCCTGTGTGTAGTTTATCAGTTCAGCTACAATTTATGATCATCCCAGCAAAATACACTCCTAGACATAGAATACAGAGTTCTTTCATCAGTGAATTCTGAAACAAACCACCTAGCCTTTAACGAGCCTTTTCCAGGAGATAAAGAAAAAAGGGAGGATGGGAGTAAGGAAGTGGTCTCATCTCTATCTCTCTTTCGACCTTGGGGTACCAGCTTGTGAGTCCTACACATTAATTCTTGGGTCACAGAGAAAGAGAAAAATAACTAAAACAAAGGGGCCTTATTGAATGACAGAGTTTTCCTGCATAAAACAATATCCTGTAAATGCTACTATGGTATCAAAATACCTAACATATTTGATCTCAGGAATCCAAATCAGATGCTTTAGAGCAGGGGTCGGCAACCCTGGGCACGCGTGTCACAGCTGCCACGTGAAGGGTTAACTGATGGCACGACCATAGCTGGACTGGCCATCGGGCATACTGATGGTGATTTTTCGTTTTTAATGGGCCGATGATGTTTTTTTTATTTTTTTGTAACGGTATAAACAATGAAAGATGGCGGATTGGCTGGATGCTGGTCGATGTGTAAAAATAAGTCAGTTGTTTGGTGGTGGCTATGGCGGAGCTTCCACAGAGGCAGCAGGTGGATGAGGGAAAGGGGAGGCGGGAGGAGCAGAGACCCGAGGCGGCTGCCGGTCCGAGTGTCAGGTGAACTGAACTTCAGGTAAGAAGTTATGACCTGCAGTCTGTCTGGGTCAGATATAAACCAAGTTTAGGTGCAGTTTATTTTCCTTGTGCTGACTTTTTACAGTCAGTTATAATAACTCCCACTCAGAGGAGACAGAGATCACATTAACATGTGTGTCTCTGTATTAAGAAACATGCCATATTAGCCCAGTTTATTTTTCTTATCATTGTTGTGAGGAGACCATAAATAGCATTTGTATTTTCTGTTGTACAGTTCATTTGCTGTTATGGATAAAAAGTCTTTTTTTGTTTCAAAGTTGCTGATAAATATTCGTTGATAGCTGCAAACATCTGCGCACAAATATAATCCTATGAAGTGGTTCTATATAGTGTGTAATTTATTGCTAATGCAATCATATGGCACATTGACTTCTGAGGAAATGTTAGATGCACTCATCATCAGAAAGGTGTCCGACCTAAACCAGGGGGTTTAGAGCATCATAGAGTTTTTGTGGTTTGTTTTCTTTAAGTCATTTCACAGATTTTCTCCATAATTTCAATTCCTTGAATAAAACAACAAACTTAGGGGATGATTTTGTAATCCGACTTTATGTATGAAAGATTTGACTAAACGTAAAACAATCTTCCAGCTCAGTCGTCATTCTTATCTTGTGAAATCAAACCAAATGTTCTGTTGTCTCTAAATCAGGGATTGATGAAATCTTTGATTGCATCCATTTATGAACATGTTCTCATTCATATTAAATCGTAGTCTAAGTCCTTCTTTAGAGGGATAAATGTCATTCATTATCTTCAAATGTGTTTCTGTTGTTTTGGGGGGAAGTTTGAAGTCCATTGTTCAAAGTCTGTTAATGAAACTTTATGAAGTTTATGTAGGATGTTTTTCCTATTTTGTATTTGTTTGAATTATGATGTATTTCTGACTCTTGCTGCCATGATGCCAGGTCTCTCTTGAAAACAACATTTTTTAATCTCAATTAAATTTTCACCTGGAGAAATAAAGATGATAATAATAATTTTGTCTTCAGGGAATCATTTCTCTGTAAAACAGCTTCTTCTGAAACTCTTGTTACATTTCTTGTTTATTGTTTGCTGGTTGTAGAAAAATGTCATCGTCTCTGTGTGAACTTAAACTCTACATGTGGTGTCAGCTATAAACGAGCTCTAGAGTCTAATAACGATGCTTTTATTATTGTCTGGTATCCAACCTAACCCTGGGCCTCTGGCTGAATGTGAAACACCAGCAGATGTTAAAAACTGTCTGGGTTACACGTGCATCACGTCGTGTGCTTCCTGACATGGATATGATTGGAATCTGGGCCTGTTCAAGCGGTGCTGGTATCATTGTTGTTTCTGAGACTTTCCAAATCTTTACTGGATAAAAACGTAGCAACTGATGGATTTAACATTTAGCTCTCAGACTGTCCCAGAAAAGGCGGAGGTCTGGAAGTTTATGTGAAGCTCTGTCTTGCTGCTCAAGTCTTGTTCTCTCCATCTGCACCTCAGCCATTTGAAATCTTGGCCTTAACTATTGATCTGTTTGGAAATCAGACTGTTGTTGGCTGCTATCAGCCTCCACCTGCTTCCCCCCAGCACATCACCGTCTCTGGTTCAACTTTTATCTGAACTGCATTTTAATGACGTCTTTCAGATGGATGATTTTCATTGGGACTGGCTTTCTTCTGTGTCTGATGATTTTAAGGCACGCTGCTTGTTTTTAAAACTGACTCAAATTATTTAAAGCCTCACACGCCTTGATCCTAAACACCCAGATAAATCTGCTCTTATTGACCTTTTTTAACTAACATGCTGCGTAAGTTTTCCACATCTGCAGTTTTTGCCAACGACCTGAGTGATCACTGCGTAGTTGGTGCTGTGAGAAACACTAAAATCTCACGCTCCGAGCCCGCATCAGTTTGAACTGGGGTCGTATTAAACAGGCTGACAATGTCAGTTTGGGAACATTTACAGGAGAGTTGTGTCTACTTTGTGGACAGACACTCCCCTTTTTGCCAGGTCAGGGTGAAAGGTCGGGACAGGCCTGGTTTGGTTCAGTACCGGCCGATCTCCTACATGAGAGAAACCAGGCCTGGGCAGGAAGTCTGGCTCTGATGCTGATTGGCTACGTTTTCATTAGCTGTGTAATCGGATTACTGCCTCCATCATCAAGATGTAACTATTTTTTACTTTAACGACTGACAGTCCAAACGACCGTAGGAGGTTTTGGCAAACTATAAAGTGTCTCTGCCAGCTGTGACTCCTCAGAGCTTCCTCCTCACTTAAATATCGACTCCACTCCTGTGTCACACAAAACTGAAATGTTGCTTTAACAAACACTTTGTTGCTTCTTGCTCTTTGTTCAGCACAGTATCTGATGGTAAACCTCTTGCACACAACTCTGCTCGTAGTTCCTGCTTACTGATACCTTTTCCTTCACACCCTGTCACAGTAGAAGAGGTTTGTAAGGCTTTGAATAGCCCCAACACCACAAACTCGTCCTCACAATCGTTCTCCTTCCTTCTTGCACTTGGCTGCAAATATCATAGCTGAGCCAGTGTCTTATAGTTTTAATCTTTCTCTACAACAGAAGGCTTTACCACAGATGTGGAAGTGTGCCTCTGTACTCCCCCACTGAAAGCTGGTGATTCTTCAACAGTTAGTAATTACAAGCCAATTTCCAAACTCTGTGTCTTATCTAAGGTTCTTCAAAGGCTGGTAAATAATCAACTTCAAAGTTATCTGGATGAAAATAGGATTTTATCTCCCTTCCAGTCTGGTTTTAGGAAACTGCACAGTACTGGAACTGCTTCGATAAAAGTTCTCAAAGACGTCTATGAAGCGCTGGATGCAAAGAACTACTGTGCAGCTCTTTTTATTGATCTATCAAAGTCTTTGACACTGTTGACCACAACAAAAACTCTTCTGGCACAACTTCACCTACTTCCAAGCTGCGTGGAGAGGATGAGGATCTAACAGCACAGGAACTCCAGCAACACTCAGCAGCAGCTGCTCCCAGTCCCTTGGTTTATGAGCTGAGCTGCTGACCACAGCATTTTATGTCATAGATTACTGGAAATAGGCCTTTCAGACCGAGCAGCTGGCTGCTTCTCTAATGTTCTTTTGGACATCAGCAGTGCGTTCAGCTCAATGGTCTCTCTTCCAGCTTTTTAAATGTCACTAAACGAGTGCACAGGGTTCTGTCCTGGGCTACTTATGTCAACGGTGTGGCACAAAATCTAGATGCATCTGTTCATTTTATACCATCAACATAGTTTTCAAACCATTACAGCAGCTGTTGATAGTATTCAGTCTCAGCTGGCTCAGACTGGCTTTAAATGTAGAAAAAACCAAAGTCATGTTGTTCACAAACAGAAAGAGGGTCCGGCCTTATTTCCTTCTCCTCTATCTGCTCAAAGTATTTCTATTGAAACTGTGGCCTCGTACACATACCTCGGTATTGTGGTTGATGACAGTCGTTCCTATAAGCCACACATTGAACATCTAATAAAGACACTGAGGCTGAAGTTGGGCTTCTCTTCCAGGAACAGATCATGTTTCACAGGAAAAAGCTTGTTGCTGCCACCTTTTTTTTTTACCTGCCCTGGATTACAGTGACATGATTTATATGAATGACTCTGCTCGCTCTCTTCATCTGTTGGATTTTGTCCATCATGGGGCATTAAGATTTATAACTGTCTGTAAACCTTTAACACACCACTGTACTCTGTGTTCTCTGGTTAACTGGTCCTCATTGGTCTTACACAGGATGGTCCATTAGTATCATTTTATCTATCAATCTGTTTCTGGGTTACTGCCTCCTATTCATCAGAGTACATGTTAGGCAAACAGTTTAGTCACAGCCTGCAGTCTCAGGACATCATTACATCCACTGTTCCATCAGTTCATGCAGAGCTTGGGAAGAAGGCGTTCTCCTTTTCTGCTCCGTCTTCATGGAAAACATAACCGAAGGATTTAAGGCTCTCCGTTGATTTCACTTGCAGACTTCAAAAGACGTACACATGTTTTTGTGAAACCATCTCTGGGAACTTGTTCTCGTTTTTAATGTGACTGAGTACATTACACAAACTTTTCTTTTATTGTTGTAATTTTAATATGTTTGTCTGGAACAGGTCTCTCTTGTAAATGAGACATTGAGTCTCAATGAGCCGACCTGTATAAATAAAGCTTCAATTACAAAGTCCTTTGTTTAAAAGTTCCTTCAGTGCCAGTGGGACGTGCTGTGGCTCTATCGGTTGCTGAGCCTTTATATTGTTAGTTAGAAACTACAAATATAATGGCTCACTGTATTTCAGAATCAGAGAAACTTTATTAATCCAGGAGGGAAACTGAGTTGTCATAGCAGCAAATATACAAGAAACAACAAGCACTCATATAAAGTGAGTGTAGAAACAGAGTTATGATAAATAAATATTCAGATAAATAATATCAATATATAATATAAATAATCTATAATCCAGTTTTGAGTTCCCTCCCCAGACGCCTTAACGCCCACTCACATCCTGGGCCATCTGACCTCAGGAAATCACATGATAGGGTGGGGCCAGGTTTCACAATGAGCTCACCCAAAACCCTGGCTGATTAGGACCCCCACCCGCTTTCACACCTTGGCTCATGTGATTACGTAGAGGATCATCAGGGGGTCCTTTGTCCCTCTTTGGGGGGAAACTCCCACTGGGTTTAAATCTGGGACTCCCCACCAACTGACCCTTAGAACTGAAGAAGCTTCTCAGATGAGAGGTGAAACATCTTCAAGCAACTCAAAGAAGTCCAGACGCTTTTCTTTGCAAGCTCCTTAGTCTACAATGACCTGGATGACTGAGAACCGTCACAGACAACTCAGTCCCATATTTTAGGTTATTCTGAATAAATCGTTCATGCCCTCTCTTTGGAAAGAAGCTGTTGTGGTTCCTGGTCCTAAATCTAGTCGTCCAAAAGTTCTAAACGACTTCAGGCCTGCTGCCCTCACCTCAGTCTTTGAAAAAATCATCAGAAATGTGATTATGGAAGACACTGAACTTCAGCTTGATTCAATGCAGATTGCACATGAGCCCAATAGAGGAGTGGAGGACGTGCTTTTGATTCTACTTCACCTGATTGTCAAACATGTAGAGAGTAAAGGACTTCAGTTCATCGATTTCTCTGCTTCTTTCAATAACACAGCCCCAGATTTGAATCAAAAGACTTTTAGAACAGTTTGAAATCCGGACAAACCTGATCAAGTGCAGTCATATAAATATCTTGATGACAAATGCTATTATTTTTCTGTAAAGCAAATTGACCTAAAAGTAAAGTAACCTTGATATGTCAGGATGTAGATGCCCCACCCAAAAACGTCATCCAGCCCTGAAACATCGGTACTGTTCAAGGCAGCATTGCTGTCCACACGTCCATCAGAGTGTTTCTTTGGACTTCATGGTGTTGCTGCTCCCAGTATTCTCTGAGACAACCTCTGAGGCCGTCACAGAGCAGCTGTATTTGTACTGACATTACATTACACACAGGTGCACTCTATTTAGTCATTAGCACTCATCAGGCAATGTCTATGGGCAACTGACTGCACTCAGACCAAAGGGGGCTGAATAATAATGCACATAACAATTCTCTTCACTCTGCTGACAAGAGATTCAGCCCCCACTATGAGCACCTTCTAAAGAGCACCATTGAGAGTATCCTCACCAACTGCACCACTGTGTGGTATGACTCCTGCACTGGGTCCTGCAGGAAAAATATGACAACGGGTAGTGAGAGCAGTGGAGAGGATTGCAGGGTCCTCTCTTGCCTCCCTCCCCAGGAGATCTACTGCGCCTGCCTCATTCGAAAGGTCCTCTTCATTACAGAATGGTAAATGGACTGGTTCTTATATAGCGCTTTTCTACTCTTCTGAGCACTCAAAGCGCTTTACACAACTTGAGCATTCACCCATATGTATATTATGGTCTTTCACACTCATGTTTATACAAATGTAATTGTACAAATCTTCTCGAACACCACACCTGATAATTCTCTTTGAGACTTTCTAGTATAACAAGTACATGTAAACATGTTACCAATATGAACACAAAGATTCTTATACACTTATATACTTCTTAAGAGGTCACCTGATTACCTCCCTGAGGTCGTTAGCATCACCACTGTACAAAACTCTTAAGTCACAGTACTAGGTTGAAGTGTCAAATGTTGTGCACTACAAATTCAGGAAAGTAGTGTCATCAGAGGATAAAAGTCATTAGCTCTCTGGATTTATAGTCACACTCATTAATTTATTAATGTACAATGTAGAAAAGCACTACAGATGTCACACTACCCCCGAGGGCACTTGTACTGAATGATTTGGGTCAGTGAGGGTGTGAGATGACTTACTTGATGCCAATATTTACAAGTTGTAACTTTAGTAAAAACCTAACTGAAAACATGCAAATCACTACTTATTATGTGTTTATGTGTGCTGTACATTTTCAACCCCTTTTAATGAATATTTAGTATTTAAAATTTTGCAGAATTACAAGTTTCACCTCCTGCTAAAAGTTCTCCACCAGCAGCTGGACCATCCTCTGCTGACAGTGTGGATGCTGGACCAGTCCCAGACCCAGAGGCTCTAAACCAGGAATTTATTCTTCATTTAGAGCCTGAACCAACATCTTCCCTCTGTCAGCCTCCTGCATCCTCCTCTTGATCTCTGCTTCCTCCTGCATCCTCCTCTTCATCTCTGCTTCCTCCTGCATCCTCCTCTTCATCTCTGCTTCCTCCTGCATCCTCCCCTCTGTCTCTGCTTCCTCCTGCATCCTCCTCTTCATCTCTGCTTCCTCCTGCATCCTCCTCTTCATCTCCACTTCCTCCTGCATCCTCCTTGTCTGTTCTTCCTCCTGCATCCTCCTCTTCATCTCTGCTTCCTCCTGCATCCTCTTCTTCATCTCTGCTTCCTCCTGTATCTTCCTCTCTGTCTCTGCTTCCTCCTGCATCCTCCTCTTCGTCTCTGCTTCCTCCTGCATCCTCCTCTTCGTCTCTGCTTCCTCCTGCATCCCCCTCCTGCATCTCTGCTTCCTCCTGCATCCCCCTCTTCATCTCTGCTTCCTCCTGCATCATCCTCCTCTTCATCTCTGCTTTCTCCTGCATCCTCCTCTTCATCTCTGCTTCCTCCTGCATCCTCTTTGTCTCTGCTTCCTCCTGCATCATCCTCTTCATCTCTGCTTCCTCCTGCATCCTCCTCTTCATCTCCACTTCCTCCTGCATCCTCTTTGTCTGTTCTTCCTCCTGCATCCTCCTCTTCGTCTCTGCTTCCTCCTGCATCCTCTTCTTCATCTCTGCTTCCTCCTGTATCTTCCTCTCTGTCTCTGCTTCCTCCTGCATCCTCCTCTTCGTCTCTGCTTCCTCCTGCATCCCCCTCCTGCATCTCTGCTTCCTCCTGCATCCGCCTCTTCATCTCTGCTTCCTCCTGCATCATCCTCCTCTTCATCTCTGCTTCCTCCTGCATCCTCCTCTTCATCTCTGCTTCCTCCTGCATCCTCTTTGTCTGTTCTTCCTCCTGCATCTTTGCTTCCTCCTGCATCTCTGCTTCCTCCTGCATCCCCCTCTTCATCTCTGCTTCCTCCTGCATCCTCCTCTTCATCTCTGCTTCCTCCTGCATCCTCCTCTTCGTCTCTGCTTCCTCCTGCATCCTCCTCTTTGTCTGTTCTTCCTCCTGCATCTTTGCTTCCTCCTGCATCTCTGCTTCCTCCTGCATCCTCCTCTTCATCTCTGCTTCCTCCTGCATCCTCCTCTTCATCTCTGCTTCCTCTTGCATCCTCCTCTTCGTCTGTTCTTCCTCCTGCATCCTCCTCTCTGTCTCTGCTTCCTCCTGCATCTTCCTCTCCATCTCCACCTCCTGCATCTCCCTCGATTTCTACGGTGTACACCTCGGATGTCCCAACCAAAAAAAGGAAAAGGAAAGGTTAGACGTTGTGTTATTGTAAATGTACGAAACACATGACAGGTTCGTTAAGTTTGATAAGATTTCTTTTTCATTTTGTTTCATTCTTTCATTTTCTTCAGTTTTACAGACCTCATGTAAATATTTCCTTTGTTATTTTTCAGAATGCTGAAAACACCGTACACAGAAGATTTTCAAATATGAAGAGATAGTAGACAGGAGAGTTGTAAATGTAAGTAATTTAGCCTGCTGCTGTGCAGATTTGTTTACGTCTTTGGACTTCCTGGATTTGAACTGTGCCTGACTGACTATCCATAAGCTTTTGTATTTGATGAATCTTCACTAATTCAGCCACTGAGTCTGGATTTCGCTCCAAATAGGACATTAAATAGGAACATACCACCTGATACGACCTGGTCGTGCTGCCTTCCTGATGTTTACGTTCTTTAAAGTCCTCCTGACATCATGCTCAGAAGGAGTGATTGATGTGGAGGTGCTCCTTCCCATTCAGTAACATCTGCTTCAGTTAGTTTTGCTTGTGAGCCACAATGTAAGCAGTGTTGCTTTGCTGACATGCACTCGATGCTGGCAGTACAAGCATTGTAGTGGTTCTTATGTTTTTGTAAACTAATTGTATAATATATTGAGCCATTCAATAGTACACAAATGTTTATGAGCTCCTTTTTGTATGCAACCTGCATGTCTTTCTTAACTAAATGTTTGTTTATATCATGTTTTTCAGGAAAAAGAAGAAGTTAAAGTCAAGTGGAAGCCCTGCTCAACATGGTATGTAGTAACAACTTTGTTGGACGGGAACAGACATTCATACTGTTGATAAATAGTTATCACCTCAATTTGAATTCATGTATTTAGACTAAACTAAATTGGGAGCTGTTAGCTGTCAAGCTGCTCTTCTGTGAGGAGCTTGATAGCTGTCCACCTCCAAAGTCCATTATGAGTTTTGGAGGTGGACATGGTCAACACTTTTAAGAGTTGGCATAAGACTTCACTTCTTTATAGAGCTTATAGTTAGGGCTGGTTCAGCTCAGCCCTTAGTTATGCTGTCATAGGACCAGACTGCTGGGGGTTAGTGTCCCCCCCCTCCCCCCTCTGTCTGTCTCTTTCAGGGTTATGCAGGCTCAGTATTGGTTGAAGATGCAGTCACGTCTCCTTTTACTAAAAACTCTCCCCCTCTCCCTCACCACCATCTGTAAACGCACATGTCTCAGTAATGCAGTTCATGCATGTTACTAACTAAACTTCTTCCCTGGAGTTTCTGTGCTCTCTCATCCAGCAGGTTCTGAAGGATCGTGGCTGCTGCTGTGGTCCTGCTTGACGTCTGCTTCATATATTATTACTCTCTGACTTGATTTGATTCATTTATATTACAATGAAGGTGTATAAAGCATGACATGAATATAGAAGATATTTCATCCTAAAAAATTGTCATATGTCACAACCTAAATGATCCTATTTTGTGTGTGTGGTTGTTGTTTGTTGTGTTTTTCTCCTGACAGTGGCAAAGTGTGGGATGACACATGGGAACCTGCGCAGTTTTACACACAGTAAACCAGGCACCACAGGTCGCAGAGATCGCACAGTTCACAGTTTGTAGTTCAGCATAAAAGTTCAAAATAAGATATTTACTGTACAATTCTAACCAGTGTCAGTCTCTGTTTCACTCTCTAACTGTGGCTTAAGTACATAAAACACTCATGAATCTGATCCATCAATAATATCTTCCCAGCACTCGATATCTCATAGTTTTACATATCAGCCAACATTATTGTCTACATGCTCATAAATATAGAAGTGACTTGGCTATTATAACATATTGCAAGTTAAAGCAATACTGCACTGCACGTAAAGTAAGTAACATCTTGTATGAGGTGATTAGGGTCAGCAGTGCTGTGTATGGGAGCCTAAAGCAAAGCTAACTGCACCAGTACCAGCTTCACAACATGTTGTATATTATACGTTTCTACCTGTTTGTAATATGTCATCTGTCATGTTTAGATGCAGTGACAATTGCACATTTGGAGTCGTGGTCATATGTGGTTTTTATATACAGGGTATTATTTTTTTCTTTTAATTGTCATTTTTTTCTATTATTCTTGTTTGTTTGCACATCATTATTGTGTGCATATTGCATATGTAACATTACTTTTATTGTTAATATTATTATTAGATACCAAAGATACAATTTGATTAAGGGTTTTCCTGTCAAAATGTCAATAAAAATGCAATTACACGTGTAAACAATAGGATCAAAATACACTTTTAAAAAGTCTGTTGATCAAATACTGATTTTCAAAACATTCTAGAGGAAAATAGAAATAAAATAATCTGAATACTAACAGTGATCTTGGATGATGATGGAGGCTTGAATGGATTATTCTGTTTCAGTCAATAGGTTCATATCTATGACAATAATTTGATAAGTTTAACAGGTTGGTTCAGGCCTGGCAATACAGCAAATATTCACAAACTTTTGTTTTTGAAGAATGCTGATCTTTTTTGGGATGAAGCTATCTGGCAACATGACACAGTCCTTTAACCACATCTGTATGTCTATCATGTGGCTGTGGTACTGGGTTTTGGTTTGATGCAGGGGCGGAGCGTGGGGGTGGCTTACTGGGCTTAAGCCCGGGTTGTTTTGTCAGAAGCCCGGGGTATTTTGGAGTGTAATTTTTTCATAGTTAGATGTCTGGCTGACAACTGTATAAAACAAAAACTACACACAATATTCGAAGCACATAGTGCACACTGTGGGAATTTACGACTGTGCGTGAATCCCCCCTGATATTGGTATGATCCGAGCTCAGGCACTAAGCGACTGAGCGAGGGGGCGGGGCAGCTGCTACCTGTGTGCGCTGTTGGAGAAACGGAGCCAGCCATACTAAGGAGAGCTTAAGTTCGACCAGGTACCAAAGCAAATCATTCATACCGTACAAATAATGTAAATATGACGGTGCATCACGAAAGATTGATATCAAACTGATCACTTGACCCATATTACGTTACTTGCTCTTCAAGTGAATCAACAAATGGCGAAATGAAAAGCTGTTAAGTCTAATTGTTGAATGTTGCCATTGTGTTTCTTAAATTTGTACAGTCTTAGTTTAAGCAGTAGGATCAAAGCTATTCCTTTGATCCTGATCACCTCTCCAGCCACTCTGTGCTGGGGGAGGTTTCATTGTAGATACATCCTATCTGAAAGATCTGTTTCTTTTGATGTAAGCTTCCTGGGTTTATGACCCTTTGGTCAGCAGGAGGTCTCACACACACACACACACACACACACACACACACACACATTCTCACATAACACACACACACACTTACATACAGTGCCTTGTCTACGTAACCAAAGGGGGGTTGCAAGGGGAGGTGTTTTGTAAACTATTGTTTGAAGTTTGTCAATAAAAGGCAGCGAGAGGAGGCCACCATTGGGGTTCTTTGTCGTTCTGGACACAGATGAGAGGCCTCCCTTGCGCAAGTAATGGATCGATCGACTGTCTTGTTTTCTTCATGATGAATAAGTCTCTAGAATTAGCGGGGTTTGTGGAAACACAGACCCAACAAAAGCCGAACAAATGCTATTTTTTTAGAGAGTCTTAGCTTACGTGTGTTTATTTCATATTTTCAGTTTTTACCCTCCCCGACTAAATCGGTTTCAGTTATGTACTGAAATATAAGAATGGACATTAGAGGCTTCTTTCAAAGAAAAAACTCAGGTAAATGTTATTTTATATATTATGCTTTGTATGTTGTTCAGTATATTGCTATGCAAAACAAGAGGCATTTGAGTACACAGCAGGATATTCACATTTGTAACCAGATATTTACATACACTTTAGGGATAAAACATAAAACATTTTTACTGTACAACATCAATTTAGAGTAAACTTTTGTTTTAGAAAAATATTGAAATATCTTTTGAATTAGTTAAATGTCAGAATAAAGAGAGACAGAGCTGTCTGTTTTTTTTATCACTTTCATCAAATTTAGGAGTACATATACACTAAGTTTATTGTTAATTAATAAGAAACTCCAGACGATTCCATTCTGAGCTGAAGAAGCTTCTGATAGGTTAGTAGAGTCCATGTGAGTAAATTGGTGGCACAGCTGTGGATGCATATAAGGCAAAACACAGAGCCTGTTTCTGTGACATGGGAACATCAAGAGATGTCAACCAAAACACCAGAAAAACAACTATGGAGCTCCATAAGTGTGGCTCAATTTTGAATACAATTTGGTGCCATTTACAATTAAGAAATACAGATAGTTTCTCACTTTACTCTTAAAGTTAACAAATATGTTTTTTATATTTATCAATCTAAAAAAATAAACATTTAGTCTGTAGGGGTGCAACGATATTCGTATCGATATTGAACCGTTCGATACAGTGCTTTCGGTTCGGTACGCATATGTATCGAACAATACAACATTTGTAATTTATTTTATCAACTTTCCTTCTGACGATGCTGTCTGTGTGGAGCGCTCAGTGAATCTGCGTTCGACTACTCCGCCTAGGCTGCACTGTCGAGTGCAGATCCACTGAGCGCTCAACACAGACAGCATAGTCAGAAGGAAGAGCGCAGGGCAAGCTAGCAAGACAGAAGTTAAGCTCTCCTTGCAACATGGACCTCCCCCACCCTCATTCAGATCTGGCGTTTGGAATTATTTTGGTTTTCATGTGACGTATGACCCTGAAGGTAAGCGAGTCATGGACTAAAGTAAAACAGTATGTTGGATGTGCCATGCAATGCTCAATTACATGGGTGGGAACTAGTGTGTTAGCGCAGTTAGCTCGTTAACGTGTTGGCCGTCTAGCCCCATGCACGGGGCGATCGGCGGTAGCTCGTTAACGGAGATTTGCCGTGTTGTGGCGTTAAGGTCATTTCAACGAGATTAACCTGAAAGCACTAGTGGGAACACAACGAATATGACTGCACATTTACGCCGACATCATCCTAGTGCAAAGACAAAAACAACAAGCATGCTACTAAATTTAGCCGAGTCATTTAGACAGCTGTTAGCACATGATTCTCCTTATGCTGCTGAGAATATAGCCCAGAAGAAGCGGATAGTATAGCTTTTATTTTGGAAAGAGACATTTCTCTGTAATAAACTCTCTTTTACAAAGATGAGTGATTCCTCAATCAGATACAGGGCTTGCAATATCGCTAGCCCGACGTCCTGGGGCTAGCGATTTTTTTCAGTCGGGCTACCAAAATCTATCTCTTCCCTGCCCGTCGGGCTATTGTAGGAAGGAAAAATATATGTCAATGCTTTTGCATTCTGTCAGAAATGTAGCTGGGTAATTATGTCATTGAATCGGTGAGCCACTGTCAATATGTGACATATTGAAATTGCGTTTGA
>NC_140528.1:84967790-84987073 GCF_057382185.1 Mchenga conophoros | reverse complement strand
ACAAGCCAAAATTCATTCTTTCACTCTCACATAGTTTTATTTTAATTTCTATATTTAGATATTTTTATTCTCATGTTTTAGACTGCCCCACTCCAGTCGAACTCTGTGTAGCTACTTGGCTCGTTGAAGCTACCCGGGTGTTAGCTGGTCTAGAAAGTTCCCTCATCTCACTGCTGTGGGTGCAGTTGAGCCCGTCCCATCTCGATCAAGTGACGAGGACAACGATGTGACCGTTTCAGGAGATGATAAAATATTTCTTAACACCCTGACAGCTTGCTGAAGAACTCGAGTTTCTTCTCGCCCCTCCATGCTGTCAGACACTTGAAAGTGACCCGCGCGTGCTTCTCAGCAAATCACAGCGGTACAGACACCCAGCCTTCCGTTTCCACTATACTCTTTCATTCACATACATTATTCTCTTGCATACATATATTTTCTTCAGACATGTATGCATTCTCTTCTTACATACATATATTATTTGTGAGATTAAATGCATATTGAATGCATGTACAGGGCTCTAGACTAACTTTTTGCCATGGGCGTACCGGTACTGGCACAAAAGTTAGGCGTACCGGCACAAAAGTTAGGCGCACTCAAATTTTATAATAATTTATATAATATAATGTGTTTTTCTGGATACACTGTGCTTTTTCAGCATTCAAAGATTGATGACACCGTGTCAGAGCACTGGCTATGAATTTCAGAAGGATCAGGCCTTAACTTAATAGAAAAGTTAGCAATAGTTCTTTTCCTATTACAGCTACATCCACTTCTGTCGTGCCTAAGCTGCTCACTAGGGCTGGGTATCATCACTGATTTCTATAATCCATTCGATTCCGGTTTTCAAAGTCCCGATTCGATTCAACTTAGCCTCAGACAGTCAGAAATATTATAATTCTGATCATTTATCAGTACTGACTTCATCAGAATTGTGAACATCACAGCCGATGCCTTTGTGTGAAAGTAACTGAGAATAAAACACAGAAAAACATGAAGGAGATTTTCCTGGCCTGGCTTTTTATAGCAGATAACCTTAAAAATATTCTACAATGTTCTGCATATAAAGTTAAAATTTCTTCAGTATTGAACAACAGAAAAAATAGGCTTTCTTGTCCGAGGTCATTTAAGTGAAAAAGAGAAAAAGAAAAGAAAAAGAACGCAGCCACAGCGCTGTAAACAACGGTAGACTGGTGGGTAATAAGCGAATGAATAATACAGAAAACAGAGATTGGGAAACTGTTCTTGAAGTACAGAGAGAGATCGAGAGAGAGCTAGCTGTGCACGAAGTGTGATTTTAATAGTCGTGGAAGCAAAACAGCAAAATTCATGACGACATTAATCAAGTGTGAAGCGCAGTTTGCTGCTTCTTTTGCTGCTGGCTCGGTGGATTTTGGCTGGAGAGAGACAAAACCTGCAGCTCAGAATCAGCGCAAAAAGACGTAAACACAGCACGAACCAGACGCATCGGGATCGCTAAGCTCCGACAGCGTGTCCGTCTACGGGCCGTCGGGTGAGAAAGCCGAGAAAGACAAAGTTGATTCTGATGCGTCGGGTCTGTGTTACGTCTTTGTGTGGAGTCCGTGTACCTGCTCTCATTTGCTGTTTGGTTGTTGTTGAAATGGTTTTGTGAGCTTTAATCTGAGAATCTGGCGTTTCTGGCAAAACACAGTTATATTTAAAAGTCGATTCAGGATTTAATGAATAATATCGCTTTATTCAAGCTACTCACCTCCCACTTCCACCTGCACTTTCAACTGGACCACGGCCAATCAGAGAGGTCTCGCCCTTTACTATCTCTGATTGGTTTAGTCCACGATAGGGGCAAAATGTGTCTGTTCTTGACCACAGGGAAGGTTGCAGATTTTTTTTTTTCTACCCGAACAGTTGGTCGCACAGGTGCAAATATTATTTTTTTAGTCGCACCATTGAAAAATTTGGTCGCATTTGCGACCAAATTGGTCGCACTCTAGAGCCCTGATGTAAATGAGAGCAAAATGTAGGAATGCATAAATGAAAACGCACGTATGTTAGAGTGAAAATTTGTAAATATGTACATTAAAATACATGTATAAGAGAGCACAATATTTCAATGTGTGTGTTAAATATGTGTAAACATGAGAATAAAAATATCTAAATATAAAAATTAAAATAAAACTATGTGAGAGTGAAAGTATATGTATGTGAAAGAAGAATGTATGTGTGTGAGAGTGAAAGAATGAATTTTGGCTTGCACGGCCCCTCATAGACTTCAGTTCAGGAGATGAGGCTTGAGGTGACGAGGAAGAAAATTTCCTTCACATTTGTGATTCTTTACTCATTCTCCAATGATGTTTATTAGTTGAGTCTGAAGCAAACCCACTCCTACATATTTTTAATTGGATAAATTATAGGTTAATAGGATAATGCATTAATTTGTTAAATAAGCTAAAAAAAAACCACTACTGACTGCATCTTTAAAAAACAGATTTGATTTTATACTGGAAACCACTCCATAAGCTCAGTTCAATGTTGCAAATGAAAAAGCTGTGATACAGGTGTGCCTTACACAGTGAAAAAAATATAATTGAAAATCAAATCAAATAACAAAACAAACAAACATAATCCTGAGACACTACTGCTTTCTGTGGATCCAGGCTCATTTAAGATACGGCCTTGAAGTCTGACAAGCTAGTATTTTTAATTTTTCTGGAAATCTTGGATGCAAAACCCTTAGGTCTAAAACAGAGGGGGGAACTGGCACATAGTTAAAAACAAAAAACAAAACTAGCTCCTCTGATGGTATATAAAGTATTAAAGTTTGTATAATTGTTGAACAGTTTTGTTAGATCCTGGAGCAACAAAAGCTTCCATTCAGACACTTTTTCATATAACAAAAGGCTGTCACAAGAGTAGCAGTGATCAACAGCAGTTAGCAGTAGCAAGTGTCTTAATTTCCTTAGAAAGTACTGAAATTTTATTACATTTTATTTTGGCTGAAGATGGACCACAGAAATTAGCAGGGACTCTGAGAAGCCATGAATAATGGGACAATAATTAAAGATTAATAAAAATAAAGTATATGAAAAAAGCTATTTTCTTTCTAGGAACTGGACCTAGATTGTTAATGTGCCTTATTATGAAGTAGGAACAGTACATCTAAAGTACAACAAAAGAGCTGCATTTCACAGCCCCAATTCAAAGACATTTGGAAATTGTGCTAAATATAAATAAAAAAAGGAATGATTTGCTAATCTGTGAAGCATACCTTTAGCAAAAGTCCATTAATGTCTGGGAACTGAGGAGATCAGTTCTGCTGAATGGGAACGCTACCCTATTCATGTTTCATGGAGGATTTTCGCTGTACCTCAGTTCTGAGCCGTCTTTGTCGTGTTTGTTATATCATGATGGGCCAGATGGTTTCAAATGGTGAAAGGTTCAGCACCTGAACCCTTCTACTATGATGTGGATGGGAGCGTATGTTGCTCTACAATCTGCATGTACCTTTCAGCACTGATGGTGCCTTTCCAGGTGTTCGAGCTGCCAATTCCAGTGGCACTGATGCACTCCTTATATGTCAAGGATTTAATGCATAAGCACAATAGTAGCTTTAATCTGTGTTTATGGATAATATGGTGAACTGTGACAGAATGATTTCAGGAAGTGAACCTGAGGGCCTGAAGATCAGGGGCATCCAATATTGATTTTCAGCCTTGTCGTTTGTGCACAGATTTCAGCAGATTCTGAACATCTTTCAATGATGTAATGTGCTGTGGATGATGATATATCTGCACATGATGAGCTTTCACAATTTTATGTTGATTAACATTATTCTGAAAATTTGCCCATCTTTACTTCTGACTCTGCTTTTCTAAGATGCTCTTTTTATACCCAGACCAATACCCAATTACTGACCTGCTGCCAAATATGTTCCCAGTTTAAATGCATGATATGTTTTCTATACTCTTATGAGATCCGAAAATCACCATCCTCTGTTCTTTGACATTTTACACACTCCATATGTTTTTTTGGAATTGTGGTTATTAAAGGAAGTATCTGAGCCTTCAAGGAATATTTAATTTGCTGCCCTTTAACATGAAACAAGCTACTTTGTCTATGTAATTTTGCAGTAAGACAATAATGTTTCTTTATTGATGTCACTCAGACAACATGATCAAGTATCAAGCAGTCAGAAGCAAGGAAGGGATGGCGCAGATGTGGAGAAAAATAAAGGCAAAAGGCCCCTAAAATGTAGGGAATTAAATGTATATATAATTGTATGGTTGGTGTATTCTTAGCTTTAGGGTGCAAAAACAGCCAAATTCGTAACTTGTCAGAACTTAAATAGCAAACAGGGCATTGAATCAAATTTTCAACCTGAATCACACCTAACATCTCATTTAGCTTGCATCGTGAATTAGACTTGGAGCCGGTATCATCGCTGCATATCTTGTGTATTCACTCACAGTGACGTAATTCTCATCAGTTAACACCCCTCTCATGCATAGCATCTATCATATGCTTTGTCTTCCCAAGAGAGCTCCTGCTATTCCTGACGTCACTGTCACACTTGTCACGTCTTTATTATCGACACATTTACTTTATTAGCATATCACGAACAGAAGCCACAAAGTGCTAAATCTCAGCAAGAGAATGAAATAAATACATAAAAATAAAACTTCTCTGCCCAAGTCATACTGGGAAATATTTTCCATGTCTTTCTTGTTCCTAAATCCATCTAATGAGCTGGTGTTGACTTTGGCTGCTTTGATTTGTCCAGCTGAAAGTGGCCACCTGCTGCTTTGTGCACTTGTATACATGGATGCATGTGTTTGTGTGTACGTGCACCTTTCTCCCCTCTAAATGAGGAGACAAAGGAGGTGCAGAGTCTCTAATGAGTAGTCTGACAGGGCGCATCTATGTGTCACTGTTTCTTCTAGCAAACACCTGCTGCTCTGGAAGAGGTAAAATCCACTGAATACTGCAGTGCAACACACACTCAGCTGAAGGGAGAAAAAAAGTGAGCGGAAAGGTGTTTATCAATTATAAAAGCAGTCTAGAGGGGGGACATTCTTCCCTGCTAGTCTTCCACAAAACAAAACAAGAAAAGGGAACATCTCTACACGTTAAGATTCACCACCAACAGAGGATCTTTGTCACACATGCATAAAAAGGAAAACAATAGATTCGCTGATTGGAACTTCTCCAGTGTGCATGACCGCATCACACTTTTGATTAGGAATTCATCTAAAGTTTGCAGAAACAGCCAGTAGTGATGTGTGAAATGTAATGCAGCAGTGAAGAATCGAAACTTTCTAGCTAATGTGAACATAAAAAAGAATCCCTAATATGGCACTTTAATTAGAAGCTATATGCAAGGGTGTCTTTAAAGTGTGTTTAAGTGTGTTATTATCCTCTTTTAGAAGCAAAGACAGAAACAGAATGACGCTGCAGCATTTCAAGGCATCTTAAAAAATTTTGTTTTTGGTGTTTAAGTGTGTGACTCGTATTTCCTTGTGAAATATCCTATATTGTTGTTTGGACTGGCATTGCAACACACTCCAAATAATATTTATGTCCAAAATGTTATCTTTACGTTTTTTGATTACATGTAAATTTTCTATGCAATTGCATCAAAATATTTTCTTTCCTGGTAAATTATTTAAATACGAAAAAACCTTTCAAAAAACCTTTGCATTTGCATTATACGTGAAAATGTGTCTGTAGTGTATAAGGCAGCAGAAGAATCCAGGCTCATGCATCTACGAGGTTTCTCCAAAACATCCTATCGAGAACTGTATTAGCTCAAAGGTTGTCAGCAAACAAAAGCCTGGCTGGATATGGATTCCTTTGACCTTTACTTCACTATGATCTAGTCTGGTAATCCTCTCAAATGCCCCTCCTTTGCCACACATCCAAACATCGAAAAAGAAGGCTAAATATTTATTACTTTTGTCTAATTAGCTCTGGTGCCATCGATCTGGCCGATCAATCCTACCTGTGGCTCTTCCAGCGGAGAATAAATCAAACCATCACAGGATACCCATTGATTATTATTTCCATTCACGTGGACTGCTCAGTAATTCAGTTTAAAGAATGAGTCACTCCCAAAAAGAAAAAAATACAATTTCCCTTTGTCCATGCATCCAGTAGAAAAATAATCAGAAATGATTCAAAGCTGTAATGAAAAACCTATTGATTTAGATTTTTTTCCGTCCCCTCTCCTTTTCCTTACTTTTCTTTTCGAAACTGAAGCGAGGGGAGAGTGTATTTAGGATTGAGTTTATCATCCCGGATGCTTTCTTTTTCTCTCTCTCTCTCTGCGAGGAGGAATTGATTTGGAGTAGTGGATTTTATACCATTGCCATCTAACATAGGGATAAACAGGTCATACTGGAAAAAGCAGACGGCCTGTGGTCAATGTTGCCATGTCCTGTGCCAGCTGCAAAGCCTCATGGGAGCAGACAGCGTGAAAATAGTAAGATAAACTGGTGATAAAATGAAAAATCCACAGGGATAAAAGGACTGCTGGTGGTGGTGAAGTCACTTCTTGAGAGGCAAAAAGCATGGAGATACACCAATGCTGCATGCATTTATACTCAGTCCTTATTTTAACATCCCAGACAGCCTCTCAAACAGTAACTTTATAACAGAGTTGCTTCCGCCAACCTTCATACATTATTGCATCAGTACAGACTGATTCTTTGAAGCAGTTAAGGAGAGAGACGGCGCTATTGATTCCTTTTAAAGGAAGAGACTGAAACCTTTGCTTCAATTTTTTTTTAGACACAACATATATTTCTGAGACACTTACAAAGAGATTTGTAGACTGGGAGAGAGAAGTGGGCTGAGATGAGATATTCTGCAAAAGTTTTCAGACAGCTGTTGATCTTTGAAGTTGCAGTTGCACTTACACACACACACACACACACACACACACACACACACACCAACAAGAACTTGACAAAGAGCACAGACTTTGCTGACATTTTAGGATCTTTCCATCTCTTTAACTCACTTGTGCAGGCACACACATCAATATCCTTAGCTGCAAACTCTCCTCTTTTGTAATCTTAGAGTCTTGTCTACATTGGCCTAATGGCTATTTCTTTATGACAGTATAAAGCATCCTAAATATTGTCCACTTCTAGAATGGAAATGGGAAATCACTTCCCCTGATCCAGTTGGAAAATATTTATCTTCCTCCTGTTACATGAGTTAGGTAAGATGATACTTGTTCATAACAATCCAAAAATTTCCAAAAGTTCAGCATCAGGTCAATAATGAAGGCTGTTGTTTTAAATATAGAGATTTATGAAATTCTGCCTGTAAAAAATTACCAAAAAACCACAAATACTATTTAGACTATGCTGTTCTTGTGTTACCAAAGAATCTGCTGTGAAAATAGTGAGTTTTCTGCTGCGTCTAATCCTGTTAAAAAACTAGGAAAATTACTCTGTGTCCATGCAGACTTGGTACTATTTTCTCCCTGAATTTTGAACCTTAATTTGACACCTTAAGATAATTAAAACTGTCATCAGTCTGTATTCAGTTTCCTTTGCAACTGGGCCTGGAGAATTCTGAGTTGCTAGCTTTTGGTACTGGGCTAAACTTAAAGATCAGACATTTAGAATAATCTCTAAAAGGCTGAAGATTTTTCCCAACTGATGGTGTCTGTAATTAAGACCTAATTGGTATTCCAGATGTATAAAAAACAAATTCAAAGCTAGAAGCCAAAAGGAAGCTTCTACTAATCCAGACTCACCAGCAGGCGTCACTACAGCAGCCACAAGAACATCACTGCCTGTCATTCTACCAGTGTAGCTGAATACCAAATACTGCTGGGGGCTTCCCACGAAACACTAAGTGTTTTTTTTTTCACTCACTATGTGTTTATACACCACTTTGCATTTAATCATTAGTTATTAATAATCTCTGGCTGTCTTCCACAGTGTGTTTTTGTCCTGTCTTTCTCCCCACACCTCCAGCCAGTCACAGCAGAGTTTTGTCTTCCTACTGTTGCCAAATGCTTGCTCATAGAGGGTTGTCTGATTGTTGAGTTTTCTCTGTATTATTGAAGGGTCTTTACTATGCAATTCAAGTAAACTTGACATGGCCAATTGTTGCGATTTGGCTCTATATATATAAAAAAGGGAATTGAACTGAATTAATGTCATTGCTTTGACATAAATCATGGGTTTATCATCGAGGAGATGTGGTTCATGCTCTGTGTGGGAGCTTTGTGTTTGATATTTGTTTCTATTTGTTTTCACTCTCTGGTTAGCTTGCTTTTACTCACTGGTTAGGTTTAAGCAACAAAAAAAATGTTCACATGCTAAAAGCTGGAAGTGAAATCCATTTCACTGCTGCCGTAAAAACAAACACAGTGCATGATGGTACTGATGCCACATTTTGTTTGACAAAATTGTGCTTTGGGAACGAGAACAGTCTCACCTTCCCAGATTGAGTGCAGCTAATTATATTCTTTGGAATTCATGATTAAATTCGAAGCACCACAATGACACACTGAACACGAGTAACTAAAGTGGAGGGTGAGAGTTTGACCCCTCTGTTATTGATGTTCCATTATTTAATAAACTTCTGCTCCAAAAACTCAACCGCATATTTTGTCCTTTCAGATCTCTGCAAGAAATGCAGAGAGCTGAAAGGCATCGGGCATGTATGTTCCCAATGCCCGTTCTATTTTTCAGCTCTGTCCAGATTTAATGTCAGGGTGTGAACTTGTGGATGGGTGCCTTTTTCCGCAATGATAGTCATGCCAGGGGAATAACAGTGTTGCCCTGTCTTTCTAAATTATAGGCTACTGACAAAATGGAACTATTTTCAGTCTCAGATTGTTACCTGCTTCAAAGTACTTTGGAAAAATCACCATTTTTTTCTGTCTAGCTTAAAGATCAAAGCGTAGGGAGCAGATAATTGAAAATGAGCAGTTTCTGTGTTTCGCGTCACTTAGTTTGCTTATAAATGATTAAAATCACAAAAGTACAAATGCCATGGACATTGGAGTAGTTTCTTTAAATTACGATTTCAATTGTGAGCTATGCCAAATATTTTATATCTCGATGAATCATCCCACAAACTATTCAGAAATCTCTTCTGTCATCTTGAGATTTCTGCTGATTACTCCCCTCCCTGATTCTGCCAGCAGGGACCTGATACGCCGCTGTAGCTTTTTACAATTCGGGAGGATTCAGATGTTTCTCCTATTATGCTTTTGACACCAATGGCGTGCTGGCAAAGTTTGTTTGAAACAATTCAAAATGCTTGTTACGTCTCTAGAGGAGATGCTACTATCAGAGAGCAATTTTTGTACAAACATCACTCCACGGCTGCTAAGACACCCTCCCCTGTGTTTTTCCCGAATATCTTTAAATGAAGGGCTCCAGTGGGAGAAGTATGAAAGGCTGTGTATATGTGTGTGTGTGCCGTTTAACTCTGATAAGAACTGAGTAGTCTTTAGAAAGGTTGCAAGGCCATCTACCCTGAATATGTGCCATCTAGAAAGCTTATTGATCATCCTAAAATATCCTCCTCTGTCTGATAACTTGCTCAATAGTCTGGTGAGGCTCAGACAGTGATGACAAATAGAGCTGCTAAAACAGACAGCGACACTTTTTATTTTTTATCAAGCGCATTTATAGTTTGTAAATAATTTTCACATAACCGCGGATATCTCTAAAAATTTATAGCTTAGAGGGTTTATTCTCCAACACAACTGAAGACTTGTGAAGAGGATTTATAATAATAATGGATTGCATTTATATAGCGCTTTTTGGGGCCCTCAAAGCGCTTTACAATTCCACTATTCATTCACACACTGGTGGAGGCAAGCTACAGTTGTAGCCACAGCTGCCCTGGGGCAGACTGACAGAGGCGAGGCTGCCATATCGCGCCATCGGCCCCTCTGGCCATCATCAGTAGGCGGCAGGTGAAGTGTCTTGCCCAAGGACACAACGACCGAGACTGTCCGAGCCGGGGCTCGAACCGGCAACTTTCCGGTTACAAGACGAACTGCCAACTCTTTGAGCCACGATCGCCCCTAGTCCGTACTGTGACATCATCACCAAGATCTCTGCTGTATTTTCCAGTTGAAAATTTGAAGCAAATCACCGGTTACATGGGTACATTTTGCTCGTGACAAGACCACTGAGGCATTAGTGTAAATTGCTATGCTATTATGTAAGTCGGGCGTTTGAATCAATGTGGCTAAGAAGATGTGCAGAGGAGAAAAGTGAGGACATCCAAAAGACAGAATTCCTGTTGTTTTTGACCTGAGCATGTCTAAATAGCAATGCTGAAATACTTAAACATGCAAATGCTTTAGTCTTGTTTCTGGCACTCACTTGAAAACAGGCTTAAAACATTGCATTGCACATGAAATGTGTCGGAGCATCTGAAGGAAAGTTCTAGAGGCTTTTAAATAAACACACATGTTCTGCAGTTAAACAGAACTTTAATCAGACTTTTTATTTAGAAGGATTACCGGAAAGGTGTTAATCATAAACTGACTGCACACACCAGACCAACTGGATAAAGAAGTCCATTTGTATATAATTTAATCTGGTTGGTTGTTTTGTGTTCACTGTGTTTTTACTGTTTGCATGCTATCATGTCTCTCCCAAGCTGCATGCTGACACACCCAGCCTCAGAAAGTCTATGTGCTTGAACTTGTGTGAGCATGTGCAGGAGCACAGAGCTGTTTTTTTTTCACATTAACATTCTCATAATGATCATGCTGATCAAACTCCAGCAGCAGACAGAAATGTTTGAATATTTAAGCACCAGGTTCTGGCCTGGGACTCGGTTGTTTCATTATTCACCGTGTTTAGCGCTGAATGCGTCAGCAGAATGACCCCACCCACAACCCACCGCCGCCACCAAATACTAGTACTGCAAAAATATGGTGAAAACAGCTGAAAAATCAAAGTAGCAAGACTTTGGCTGGTATCTACGCTGAAATGTAACAGTTAACAGAAGGTGGAAAAAGGGAGAAAAAAAGAGATAAAGCCATGATAGCGCTTGGTGAAAATGATGAGTGAAACAGAATCTAACAGGAAGCTCTGAAGAGATAGAGATATTCTGCACTGTTGAACACTGACATGTGCTGCTTGAAAAAACATAACAGACCTGGATAGAATGATCTTTATTTCCCATACAGAATCGTTAAGCATTGATGTTCTGAAAAGGCCATACTGTTTTTATTTATTTTGCTGCTAGGTATAAAGGTGGGAATAAAGGTGTGCACTTGTGTGCGTATTTATTTATTCATGTGTATTTATTTGCATGTGTGTGTGGGCGTGTGTCAAGGGGGGTACAAATGTGCAAGCAAGTGTGTGCACTTCTTGATAATGTTTAATAGCCACGGGCCTAATTAGTGTTAACATCATCCTAATTACACTGGAGTGGCCTTCACAGTACATAAACAAACACAGGCTGAAGCTGGTGTAGCCACCCTGTCCCTGAAGTGGTGACCTTATGAAAAAATGGCTCAAATTGTAAAATTACACAAGTGGAAAAGTTTTTGCATGAACCGTGCTCACAGGGCATAGAAGTTGAGAAATGACATGGATACAAAAGTTGTGTTTTTGGGGTTTTTTTTCACAGAAACCTGTCAGATAACAGATGCTACTAGGAAATTATTAACATGAGCAAACTAACCATTACCCTTTCTGGCTAATTATTCTGCAGAATTGAACAGATACGTTAATAAGATGTCAGAAAACAGAGACATGAAATAGTGAAATACAAAAATCAGTATTTTGTTTTTACCAAAAAGCGACCTGAAATTTTTGGTTTACAACAACCACTTCATTCCACGGCACAACAACCAATTTAATGGAAAATCTGCAGAAAAAAACACTATTAAACTAGTGCAGAATCCCTACTCTGCTACTGGTGAACACTGGGTAAAATTAGCCTCCACTGACTTCACCTCTCCAGCTTGTTACATGGACATAATGGCCTCTCAGAAATACCACTTATCAGAATCAGAGTGAGAATGTCAGCACCTTGCACAATCAGTTTGGCCAAGCCAACATCATCCTCCACTTTAGCAGCTTACAGCCCAACATGAAATGGACCCTGCAGAACACTTGACCAAAGGTGGGAGCAAAATTCCAAATGGTTCTTTAATGAAATGAGCTGAGAGCATTTCAGGGTTTGGATAACTTGTTATTGTGGCACTAGAAGTGGAAGAGTGTTTGAAATATGTACATCTAATAGGATAATGACCTTCATTTTGGAGAAGTATATGCTGGAAAGTGGAGGACAGGATGGAGAGAGTGATTGAAAGCAACGAAAAGAGGCTGAGAAAGTGCAAAAGATGAAAAGGGAACAATGGGAAGCTTCTTCCTATTGCGAAAGCACAGATCCACTCTGTTTTATTCCCCAAGACTGTATTCCTCGGGCTCCAGGGTATCCCACATCAAAGGAGGAGGCGGATGAAGAGAGGAGATGAAAGAAAAAAAACACAGTCTGCTCGATGTGTGAGGTGCATGCATTAGATACTGCATGTATGTGTGTGAAACTGTGGGCGCATGTGATGAGCTGGAACAGGTCAGTCCACACAGGACTTTGGGATCATATGAAGCTTTGAGTCTTGTTGACACGTGAAAGCTGCCTGGGTGGGATTCAATGTTGCATGTCCATTTCCCAAACAGAATGGCCATTATCTAGTCAGAAAACTATCGTGAGTTTACATCCATACAGATTAGCCCCAGAAGGGAAAACTGAACAAACGTGAGCATGCACCTTTAAAGACCGAAGGTGGTCTAACTCCCCTCTGATCTCACAAGGCTCATGAGACTGCTACATACTGCTTGGGTGGTTATTGAAGAGCCAAAAGCTAAATGCAAGGGATTGGTTATCCCCCACAGATGTGACTGTGGAAAAAAAAAGAGAAAAAAAATCCTCATGCCAGTTCTCTGAGGAGGGTAGCTACTGAAATGTCACTGGATCCTCTGCGTTCTGATGCCGAGTGACTGGATGAAGCAAAGACAGTTGATTGTATTCTTTTCATCTCTCCCTCGCTTCTCAGGCCCGGGGGGACTCTTGGACATGGGGCCGGCTGTCTGAGTGCGCCTGTCGTGTATTTCACATGCGACGATGGGGTAGGGTGGGGACTGAAAAGATGGATAAGCAGGACAAGGAATGGGAGATACTAAATGAATGACTGCTTAATGCTGAGAGTCCTTCAATGGAAAAAAAAAAACAGACCGAGCCAGACTAATAAGGTGATGAGACAAAAATAAACAGAGGAGGGGAAGAGCAACAGCAAAGCAGATTTGCTGCACCGTGTCCGGAACCACAACATTTAGCCAGAGGTTCCTTTCTAACTCCTCGCTCCCTTTCTCACCTTCTCATTCGCTTTATTCATTTTAAACCCTCCCTTTGTCCACTGTGCCTGTTTTTCTTTTGCAGATTGGCAGTCAGACATAGGAGGCTCTGCCTCTTACATAACAATCCATTTGTTGGCTGGTATTGAGAGACTGCTTAGCAGCCGTTGTGCAAACAGCAAATAAGGCCCTGAATGAGGGGGGGGGGGGGGGGGGGGGGGAATTAGAATTCGCAGACACTGATGTGCACAAACAAACACAGACTGTAACAAGACGGTGAACAAAACTGGGGTTACTCGTAGAGACTCACGCTCATCCTTGTGTGTGTCATGTTGGCTGAGGAGCCAGCTGGGAAAATCTGTTGCGTTTAATAATGATCTGCTTAAGTCAATGACATTTAATCCTGTGTGGTTTTATCTGTGTTGTTTATGGACACAAAAAAATGTTGTTGCAAATAGGAGCCGTGTCTTTCTTTTCAAAAATGGGAATTTACACATAAAACTAAACTTTTTTTTATGTTGCTAGAATAATAATATTAAAAAAAGACAGGGCATTATCCCAGTTTACCCAAACAACCTTGATTTGATAAAGAAAATCTGCAAAAGGAAATAAAACAAACAAGGTTTTATCAGGCAGAGAGGGTCATCAATCGTTTTCGCAGCACTCATATAAGGCAGTCCAGAAGGGACTTAAAATGACTACTGCCTGTTGGGAGCAAAAAGGCGGATAATGCAACAGGCTTTCCCTTTTCTTTTGACAGTAAAATTTCCCTTTACTGTGATCACAATCATTCAATAAGCTTTACCTTAACAACAATCCATTGCCCAAACATATGTAAGGGGATTTTTTCTGCTCAAACCCAGCATAACCATTGACGTGACAGTAACGTTTCATTTGCAAACGTCCAGCTCTACTTAAGATAACAGCAAAAATTAAGTGGCACAAACCAAACAAAGTGAGCCAACAAAAAGCCTCTTTGTGTGCAACACTGTTTTTATGTGACAGATTTTTTTACAGTCGTCGCTCATAGCTTTAGCTGAATTACACAAAATTCATCCATCCATCTCCGCTTATCATTATCGCTGCTACCGTAGGGTGAGTGGCAGGGTACGCCTTGGACAAGTCGCAAGTCTTTTTCAGGGCCAACACAGAGAGACAGACAACCATTCACACACAAATTCCCAATTTAGAATCTCCAGTTATCTTTGGACTGTGGGAGGAAGCTGGAGTACCCGGAGAGAACCCATGCAAACACAGGGGAGAACACGCAGACGCCACAGTGAAAGGCCCTGGCCAGATTCATCTACATACAAATGTGTCTATACGGTTCACTCTCCCCGATTTTGTTGACTTTTCCTGATACGCTCTGGGCAGTTCTAACCTTCAAACTGCATCGTTCACATGCAGCTCCCTCTGCATGAAGCCAGTAGGGCTGCTTGAACCTAAATAGTGCCGATGTACACAAAGACACCGCATTTTCATGAGAGGATAGAAAATGTTTGGGTGGGGTTGGGGACGCCGACACAAGTGCTTAGCTCCAGGCTATTCTGGAGTGCGTTAGGGCACTGGTGACGCGGGCTGGGACTGTTAGAAAGCCATTTAAATGTCTTAAATGTCACAATGGTGTAATTCTGTAAAAGAGGAAATATTTATTTATTTTTCCCCCCTGCTGAAAAAGACCAAACGCTACTTCTCTGGCGCAAAGACATTTGTTCTCATTGCGTGCTCATTCAAGTGCCTTGAAGTAACAAAGGAGTGTTCCTGCTCTCTCTCTAAGTGAAGGGAGACAGGTTATAGAAGTGAATTGCAACCAAGATGGCTGAAAGGAATGCTCGAAGGCAAATAAAGCACACATCTCATTTCATCTTGTCTTATTAACAAGTGCAAGCAGATAACAGCACAGCTGCCCCTGAACGCTAACTGAAATGTGATTTGATTAAACGAGGCAGCCGTTCCAGTGTCCACACACTCCAGTGGCATCTCCGCCACCACAATAACTCCAGCAACTCAAACAACCCAAACTCATTTCCCGAGTTCATATTTAGTGTGTACACTGTGGCTAATGAGGAAAATTAGACAAATAACGACTGCAGTTCACTCTGGATTTGAGTCAACACATCAGCCAGTCTGGAGGGGCCTCGCAGTGGCAAGGAAATATATTGTTTCAGCCAGGTCTCGCTCGTAAACAAACAGCAAACATTTTCTCTGTAATTAGCAGAGCTTTCCTGCTAAAGCATGGACAAGATCGGGTGATTACAGTGATCACAACCTTCCTGAGCCCTCAAGATGCATGCGGGTAAACTTCTGCATCCTGCTGTCTTTTGATAGGTTTTCTGTGGTGATGTGACAAGCTTTGACTGTATTACCACAAATGCAACACCCCAAAATACATGACAACCACTTGTCTAGCTAAATGGATGTGTAAAAAGACGAATCTACAGCTTTGCTGTAAATTAGTGCTAATTATACTATAATTATCCTCCTCATAGGACAGTTTAAAAAAACCTAAAGTGAGGTTAAGGTTGTACACAGAAAACTCCTGTAGTACTTTCTCTGCTCTCACTCTCAGTGAACAGATTAAAAGAGTTTTTACAGATGTGCTCACTTCTTGTACAACAGTCTAAGAATACAGAGACGGACATCATCATCTCTTCCCTCCCTTGAAATCCTGCCAAGGTTCAGTGGATGCAGCTAACTGGCACCCCGCTAGCTTTCATACCATGAAAGTGCAGAGTTTATACAAGATTTGACGTAACACAAAATAACCGGGACGCTTGTAAGTCACAAATTGTGTCCTGCTTTTACAAAACTCTGACAGTGTATTACTGCTAAAATGTACAGGAAAATCTGAGTACACAAGCAGGCAGTGTAATTCTGTTTTAATTTGTTTTTAGCTAAAGCCCGAGAGAAGGAGGATGGTTAACCTGATCATAATAAACAAGCGTTGACTGCCCAATGTGATAGAATAATTACACTCCCTCTCCCTCCAACTATGGAATCCTTCAGAAAAATGAAGCCACGATAGCTGAACCAAAAACAAAAGCACTAATGATAGCTTGTTAGTAATGTTTAGTAACAGGCAACAGAAATGGTGCAAAAGAAATGAATCCCATTGTCAGAAGACACAGAGAGGGCGAAGACAGAGCACGACACAAATCCAAAGTAACGAGAGTGAACCTCTCGAACCCTGAGCCAACTTTAAACATGCTCCAGATAAAGGTCTTCTATTAAGTAGACACTGCAGCATAAAAGCCCATAAACGCAATTACTGCTCCTTTTTATTTTAAAGATAGATTCATCATGAGTATGGATGATAGCGACCTCACGATATTTTTCAGAGCTGCTCTTTGCTCCAGGGATTCATTCTCCCACGTTCTACTTTAAAACGTTCTAAAGGTGTTGTATTGATTATAAGTCAGAGGGTATATTTGTCCATGTTTTCCTTCTTTCAAAAACTCTCATTCGATTACTGCGCTAGACAAAGAAACAGAAAAAAATCCAACTGGATTCACAGATCTATATATAAACGCAGCCCTGTAGCATTGCACTCCCACCTCCTTGTTTCACGATCACAATATGTAGTCACTGTGGCAGTCCTGGCCAGGTCCGCTTCAAACATGCTGGAGACCATCTGATCCAAACAAATTTATTTTGGTTTCACTGACCTAAAGGTTCTACTGCCAAACTTCTATTCATCATCTGTGGCAATGTTAAATCTCGCTGCTTCATGATATTAGACTTAACTGGAAATTATCAGTAGAACTCCTTTATTTCCATCAAGGATATGCTCTGAGGTCTAGCATTTTCACTCTGAACTTACAACACGAATTACATTCTTTACTCTAAATTACAAAATCAGTAAGAAATGTGGAAACATGTAGCTTCCAATGCTTGATGCTAAAATGTGCCTGCTTTGGTCGCCAGTGAGTTATATGTATTGTTAAGACCACTCTTTTAAAATCGAGTCCATCATATGCGTATGGTCTAGATGACCCTACAGTAGAGGTAAAATAAGAGCACAGACTCTCAGCATACAATAAAGCTGGTGTCAGCCATGACACGGGGATGTACTGTGGGTGCAGATGGAGCAATAAGATGACATTTTGCTCTCCATTTCCTCTCACAGCTGTTGCTAGCAGCAGGAAAAAGCAGAAAGAGGGGATAGAGGTTGACATTGTTAGAGCAAAAGATGGTAAAAAACAGTGTGAAAAGGAAGCAGAGAATTACTTCTATCTCCTGACCTTCAACTGCTGCTTCTGTCCTTGCTGGCTGTCTCTTTCCTCACCTCCCTCAATCTCTGGCCTCATTTTTCTCTCGACCTCTCTGCAGAAGTCGACACAGATCACACACTGCCAGTAGGCTCATCTGGCAGGTACGAATGTGGAAAAGGCCTTGCTGTTTCTAATGAGACACCCTCTGTGAGAGTTTTAAAAATCCACTCTGTCGTTTGCCTCCAACAACACTAGCACACAGTGGTGGATGGCAAAAGGTTAGAGAGTAAAAAGGGGAAGGATGAGATGTGAGGGGGGAATTAGGAGGAAGGGACAGAGGAGATGAAGCATGAAAAAGAGAAGCAGGACAGAGGGAGAGGCAAAGCAGCAGAGGGGAACAAGACCTCTTATAACCTCAGCCAAGTCAAGGCAAGTCCAGCTTTTTATTCTGACCGGGGAAGGTTGACTGATTGCAGCATCTGTGTGAAATAGTCTGAAATACTAAGCTTACACATGGACAATAAGAGCATACAATGCAGTCCTCAGGCACGTAATCTAGAGCCAAATTGGAGTTCTCTCTTGTGTTAAAGATCTGAGGCTGCACACTGGCTCAGAGTGGGTTCACAAGTACATGAAATAACTTGAGGGCAAGACCTAATTGCGCTTGAAATATTGATCAATGAAATCTCTCCAACAGGGAGACAGTGAAGAGATGCCATTACTGTGGGCATTTGTGATTTTCTCTGTTCAGGTCTGAAAAGTTCCTGCAATCGAGAGGATGACTATTGAGATTACAGATTTCTTTTTCCCTTTATGATTAAAAGTGTAGCAATACGGCTATACTAACATCCATCTGAACGAGCTATTCTCTGGTAAAATGTCCTAATGTCCTTTCACGGCAGATGGCTGACCGTCCCGGAGCCTGGTTCTGCCGGAGGTTTCTTCCTCTTAAAAGGGAGTTTTTCTTCCCACTGTGCCCAATTGCTTGCACAGGTTCTCTGATTTTGGGGGTTTTCTCTTGTCCATGTAAGCACCTTGAGGCAACTCTTGTTGTGATTCGTCACTTTACGAATAAAACTGAACTGAAAATGTATTTTTAAAAGGATTCCAGTTGCTGTCACTATAAGTAATCTATCACAATTAAAAATCTAATTTTATCCAAGCTTTCAAAACAACAAAAATAAAGCTTAAAGATGAAGACTAGTTTACATTTACATGTACATAATGGTGCAAAAAAATAAAACTTGCTTATTACCGGAATTCATGTGATTACAAGAAAAAAAGGTTTAATTATATGATACACATGATAATACACAAATGTGAGTAGGAGTTATTGAATGGGATGGCTTTTGTGAATTGCTCATGCAAGCGGAAATGAAACAAAGAAGCTGTGGTCTAGAGAGAAATTGAGGGAAACAGATTCAACATTAATGAGAGAAATGAAGGAGGCGTAATCAGGAGAGCTGAGGGTTGCGTTTATAGTCGTCACTCTCACAGCTTTACTGCAAACCACTTCTTCCACGTCCATTACAAGATGTCGTCTTAATTGAATGGTTGACTCTGATATGAACTCTTTGAATTTACAGTCTATGAGCGACCGCTGGGGAGGCGGACTACAACAACAACAACAACAACAACAACAACAAATCAGGAGACTCACCTGCTGGTGTTCCACCAGGATGACGCAGCACTGGCATGAGACATCAATGGAGCAACGCTAACTGCACACCACTGCCAGGCT
>NC_140528.1:84911305-84967690 GCF_057382185.1 Mchenga conophoros | reverse complement strand
ATAGAATAAACAGGATAGAATAAATAAGCATAAAATAAATAAACGTTAGGTGAAAGATAAATTAAAAGGTGGTCTTGAGCCTGTTCTTAAAAACATGTACGTTCTCTGCGGCCCTGAGCTCCTCCGGCAGGCTGTTCCACAGACGAGGACCATACCACTGAAAAGCTGCCTCTCCGTGAGTATGTGTGCTGTCTTTGGGAACAGTCAAAAGGCCAGTACCAGAGGACCTCAAGGTCCGCGAGGGTTCATATGGTAAAAGCAGATCTGAGAGATAAGACGGCCCAAATCAAATTCAAATTCAAATTTTATTTTTCACGCACACAGTCATACACAGTACGATATGCAGTGAAATGCTTGGACAACTGCTCGTGACCTAAAGAAAAAAAAAAAGGAAATAAATAGGAAATAAATAGGAAAAATTAAAAAGGGTAAATTTAACTAGGAGGGAATAAGATATAAATTAAGGTTAAAAATGAAATAACTGTACAACACAAATTAGAATGAAGGGTAAATTTAACTGGGAGAATAAGATAAAATATATAAATTAAAGTTGAAAATAAAATAACTGTACAACAAAATACACAATATAGAACTATATAAGAATGTATGAAGAAATATAAATAAATAAATATATACACAATAACAGCAGCTGTACAAGTATTAACTGAAATGAAGAATATAGTGACCAGTGTTGTGCAATCCACATTATGTCTTGTGCAGTGCAAATATGCTTAAAGTGATTTAAGTGATGAAGTGAAAACAATGTCCAGAAAGTCCAGTGTGTGTGTAAGAACCATATGTGTGGGTCAGTACTGTGTGTGTGTGATTGAGAGACCGTATCGCCTGCGGGAAGAAAGCTCCTCTCAGTCTCTCTGTGTTGGTCTTCAGGGAGCGGAATCGCTTTCCTGACCTCAGCAGAGAGAACAGTCTGTTGTTGGGATGGCTGAGGTCCTTCACGATCTTCCTGGCCTTGGTCCAGCACCGCCTGCTGTAGATTGAGTGCAGGTCAGGGAGCTCGGAGCGGATGGTGCGCTCAGCTGACCGCACAACCCTCTGTAGAGCTCGTCTGTCCTGCATGGTGCTGTTCCCGAACCCAGTTAAGATGTTTCCCGTCAGGATGCTCTCTATGGTGCACGAGTAAAAGTTCCTGAGCACCTTGGAGGGCAGTTGGAAGTCTCTCAAGCGTCTGAGGTGGTAGAGACGCTGTCGGGCCTTTTCACCACGGTGTTGATGTGACAGGACCATGACAGGTCCAGCGTGATGTGAACTCCGAGGTATTTGAAGCTGTCCACTCTCTCCACTGGGCACTCGTTGATGACGGGGGTCTGGTAGTTCCTCTCCTGCTTAGTGCTGAAGTCCACTATCAGCTCCTTTGTCTTACTGACGTTTAGAAGGCGGTTGTTCCTCTGGCACCAGTTCTCCAGATTCCTAATCTCCTTCAGGTAGGCCGTCTCGTTGTTATCAGAGATCAGGCCCACCACGACGGTGTCCGTCAGCAAACTTGATGATGGTGGTGGAGCTGGTAGTGGCCACACAGTCATATGTGTACAAAGAGTACAGCAGGGGGCTCAGAACACACCCCTGGGGGGCTCCAGTGCTGAGAGTGGGTGGAGGCTGAGACATGTCCGCCCATCCTTACTGCCTGTGGTCTGCCAGTTAGGAAGTTGGAGATCCACAGACACATAGATGAGCTGAGTCCCAGATGCTCCAGCTTGGTGGTGAGTGTGGAGGGAATTATGGTATTAAATGCAGAGCTGTAGTCTATGAAGAGCATTTTAACATAATTCCCCTTCTAGTGTCCAAGTGAGTGAGTGATGTGTGGAGGAGATGAGAGATGGCATCGTCTGTGGAACGATTTGGACGGTAAGCGAACTGTAGTGGGTCCAGTGTGTCTGGTAGTGAAGAAATGATGAAGTCTCTGACCAGGCGTTCAAAGCACTTCATCACTACTGAGGTGAGGGCTACAGGGCGATAGTCATTGAGAGAAGCAGACCATTAAGACATTTAAAAACCCAATAAAAGAACTTTAAAATCGATCCTGAAATACACGGGGAGCCAATGCAGCGATTCTAAAACCGGTGTACTGTGGGCCCACCCTCTGGTCTTCGTCAGCACACGAGCTGCAGTTTTGTAAAAGTTGTAAGGGTGATATATTCTTTTTGGGGAGACCAGAGAGCAGGGCGTTACAGCAATCAATGCGACTGGTAATAAAAGCATGCATCAACATATATAGCTGAATTTTTTAATATTTTGTACACAATAACAGAATAATTTCAGAAAAACACAAAATGACTGGTGTCAATATTATTTGCCCCCACAAAAAAGGTCGAATATAAAACAATATTGCAAATATTGCACAGTTGAAAAAAAAAAAGCACTACAGCTCAGTTGTTCCCGCCATCCTTTGTCCTCCTGTTTCCCCTCCCTCTCCCCTCCAACGATGAGTTTGATGGTGTTACGGATTCAAATATTGGGGATGGATACAAGAGGAAAACCACAATAACAACACTGGTCCGACCGGGTTGAGTCAAACGATGATTTTAATGATCACACGCGTGGGAGATGGACACCGTACGCAGACAGCATCAGATCTCAAAGGGTGGAGCATTGATCAAACTCTTATAGCCTCTGGTGCCTCCACCTTATCATAAAAGCCTAAACATTCACATGCTTTCTCTCACACGGCGCCTAAGCTACGACCTTGGCTCCCTGTTTATCTGCTCCTGCTGAGATGGGCAGAAACTCCAGCATGTTCTGTTCTCTTCTAATCAGACAAATAAGGCGATGACTTTCTGCGAACAGTATTTCTTATAACTCAGCAGTATAATGCATCATGAAACAATATCATTCATTCACAATAAATCAGCAGTCTAATGTAATGCAAATCAGTTTAACAAATGCAATAGTTATCACCTTCTTCTAATTCAGGAGAATAATGCAAACTAAAACTACATAATAATTCACAATCTTCAATTAGGGGTCTAACGTGGCATAAAATAATATTATAATACCACACTGGCAAACTTCTCCCAATGTTTCCACTGAAGGGGTTGAAAGTTAAAAAGCGCCGAAGGTTAAGTTAGGTTTGGAGTAAATCATGGATGTGCGCACGTGTTTGTGTGCAGCTTGTAGTGCAAACGTGCGTGCAGAATTCATGCAGACATGTGTAACTGGTCGTTTTGAGGTAGAAAAGAGTGATGCGCGGTCAAGCTGGTAGTTGAAAGTGTCAGTCAGAGTAGAAGAGCATTGTGTAAAAATGCAAGTAATAACAAAAAAGTGCAAGTCATTAATCGCATCACCCTGAAAACCTGAGTAAGGAGTGCAGCTCCTGATGAAAGGAGGAGCACTGAAAACCAGGAAATGATGTTTCTGGAACAGTCTGATGACTGAAGCTGGATGTTTGAAGTCTCAGTGAACTGCTTGTCTTTTCCCCACAGCTCTCCCTCAGCGATGTATATGGCTATATGTTATGAACAATGTGCTGATGTCCGTATCAGGTAACAAACAGCGTGACACAAACGGAGAACATTGTGTCCACTCGATAATATGCTGCTCTAAAAAGGCTCCATCCTGCAGGCAAGTCGGCCCAGCTTTACTCGCACAGCTGCCAGCTCTGTTTGAACAGAAAGGACATCTGCACAAGAAACACAGCAGCCTGTCGCTCAGCACCAACCGCCTCACTGAGCGGATCAGTCTCAGGTACGACACGCCATCACAGATGCAGGGAAACAGGAGCTGTAGGTGCAGCAGTGTTAATAATGTCATGTATGATGCTACCACTTGATTTTGAGGAAGGAGGATACTGTAAACCCAATTTTGTCTGCTTGTTCTGACCTGGATATTCTCTGTTGGCCACAGAAAGTTTACCATATCTGTAAAGATTCCTGACACTAAAGGTTGTAGGAGGTGCAGTGTAGGTAAGCAATGCCGAGTTACTCTGGTCAGTCTGTTTGTTCACGGAGAACAACTGCAGACACTTAGTCCTGCTCTCTCTGTTTCAGCAAGAAACCCATACACAGATAGTACATATCTGTGCGGGCTGTCCCATCTGGCCTGGTTTTACTCTTGTGGTATGAGCCTCTTCAAAAGTTCATGCATCTAAAGGTTTGTACAGATATGTCGAACTTGCCACCTGAATAAATGTCTTCCTTTCTAACTCTAACCCTATTTCCACAATGCAAACCAGCCATTAGAACCTGGATTACATAAAAGTAGACAGACAGCATATCAAAATCTGAAGCTGGAAGAATGTAATTGATTTTTTTTAATAACATATGCATACTTTTTATTCAAGCCCAACAAGATTTTAGAGACTAAATAAAAGAAACGTTGTATAAACGCCGTCCAAAACACCAACAGCACCTTCTCTGGGTCCAAGCTCGTGTAACTGAATGGTTACCATGTGTTTTCTGTGCTACAGGAACAGTGTTATCAGCACACAGTTCAACGCCAGCATGCACCATTAGATCACATAGCACAGATAATTGACAGTTTTTTTGTGAATGTCTCGCACATTTCATAACGATAATGTATGTACTGTGAGAACAGAGCTCTGTGTTAAGCCTGTCTGCAGTCCTAACACAGTGCTGCTTGGAGAAACACGCCTGTGTCACAACATTATGGAAAAGTGGCATCAGTCCAAAGACGTGCAGTTAGGGGATGGATGGATGGATGGATGGATGGATGGACGGATGGACGGGTGGATGGATGGATGGATGGACGGATGGATGGATGGACGGGTGGATGGATGGATGGATGGATGGACGGATGGACGGGTGGATGGATGGATGGATGGACGGGTGGATGGATGGATGGATGGATGGATGGATGGATGGATGGATGGAAGGATGGATCGACGGGTGGATGGATGGATGGATGGACGGGTGGATGGATGGATGGACGGCTGGATGGATGGATGGATGGATGGATGGATGGATGGATGGATGGAGGGAGGGATGGGTGGGTGGATGGATGGATGGACGGATGGGTGGACGGGTGGATGGACGGATGGACGGGTGGATGGATGGATGGATGGATGGATGGATGGACGGACGGACGGACGGATGGATGGATGGATGGATGGATGGTGGGTGGATGTTGGACGAACAGATGGACGGGTGGATGGATGGATGGATGGATGGATGGATGGATGGATGGATGGATGGACGGCTGGACGGATGGACGGGTGGATGGATGGATGGATGGATGATGGATGGGTGGGTGGATGGATGGATGGATGGATGGGTGGATGGCATCGGTTTATCTTTAATCTCAAGATTTAATAATCATACAAGAATTCTGTTGTGCTGTTTTTGACGGTTGTATGAACAGGTTCAGCTCAGGTTTAACAAGCATCACTTAACCATCCATGAGAATTTATTTAGTTTTTTTTGTTTTCCTTGGTGACTGTTTCACAGCAACTCGCCATCAGACTCCCAGATTCTCTTCTCAGCTGTGTGTTGGAGTGAGAGACTGTAGTAATGATAAACCACCAACCGGCCAACAGCTCAGGTTTGATATTATAGAGCTGAACGGCGCTCCTGTTCCAGTGCCAGGTAGGATCGTTTCTGCGTGTCTCTGCTGACTTCCTGAAGCTTCAAGCTTCAACTTGTTGCAACAAGCTTCCTTCTTTCCGTGCATCAGGAGATAGTGGAGCACTCAGAGTCGTGCAGGTAACCCAGCTGGACCGAGACACTGTTCTCATCACCTTGGAAAGTAAGTCCCCTCGCATATTGTGAATCCTTCAAATGTCTTTCATGCTCATTCTCAATCTGTGTACTGTTTGGACAGGAACTGTAAAGATCGTGAACCTGCAAGGACTTCCATCCAGACAGCTGGCTGCAGAAATAGTCTTTGACTTCCCCATTGAAACACTAGGTAGAAATGATGATGTGACAAACAAAGTGAATGAGAGCTGATGTGTGTCCTGAAAGCTGAGTGACACCTCCTGTTCTGTCAGTCTGCTTGCAGGATAGTGTGCTGGCGTTCTGGAAGCATGGCCTCAAAGGGAGGAGTTTCCATTCAGATGAGGTGATGAACTAGTAAATTCATCCAACGTTGGCTGAGCTCGTATCATGTGCTTATCATATTAGTTCTAAGTCATTACACATGTGAATTTTCACTTTATGTGCAGGTAACACAAGAAATTACAGATGAGAGTCGTGTGTTCAGAGTTCTGGGAACAAACAGGTATGTTAACTGTATGCTGACAAGAGCTATCAATCACTGTGAGAAACTAGTAATCCTAGTACATCAGAAGTAATCAGGATAGTATTTTCTTGATACTATTGTTAATAGACCTGGAAGTGATTTTCAGAGTAGCATGTGGAAGTAGCATGAATACTGCTAGCATTAATGGTAGCATTAAAGCAGGAGTCACACTAGAGTGTTTGTTCTGTTGGTTACTCAGATCCAAGGATTTAGGAAATGCAGCCTATGTGTTTGCATGCAGCCCTCCAAAGAAAAACAGCCATTAAAGTTACCAACTACCGTCTACCTGACACTTTGTACAGAAAACTACTTTCCTTAGTGCTAATTTTCTTTATTCTAGTGCCAAATCACAACAATAGTCACTTCAAGACACTGTATATTTTAAGATAAAGGCCCTGCAATTATGGTGCACAAAGGTGAAAAACTCCCTTTTAGCAGGTGAAAACCTGAACCAGGCTGGGGAGGGGCGGGCATCTGCTGCGATTGGTTGGGGGGTGAGAGGAGGAAGACGGGACAAAGACAATCTGGGAAGAGAGCCAGAGAATATTCTCAACTAATGATTGAATGCAGAGAGGTGTTTAAATAGATAGTGAGTGAAAAGGGCGACTGAAGAAGAAACACTTGGTGCATCACGGGAACCCGCCAGCAGCCTAGACTTAGGCTAACTAAGGGAGGATTCAGGGAAGAAAGGAAAGTTTGAAGCCTAATGTTAAAAGTAGAGAGGGTGTCTGTCTCCCAAACCCAAACTGGAAGCTGGTTCCACAGAAGTGGTGGCTGTAGTTCAGGTGGGGAGCAGGTTACCTACTCCCGTCTACATGCCAGATATCCTGCATGAAAGTTGCTCTTCGGGGCATCCGTCAGAGTATGAATGGGTGTGAACGGGTGAATGAGGCAAGCTTTGAGTGCTCAGAGTAGAAAACCACTATATAAGAACCGGTCCATTTACCATTTACCAAGAGGGGCCTGGAAACCGAAGGGTCTGGCTCCCATTTTACTTTTAAATACTTGGAACGAAGTGCTCTAATGGGGTGATATGGTACTATAAGGTCATTAAGATAAGACAGGGGCTGATTATTCAAAACCTTTTATGTGAGGATTTTGAATCTTTTATTCTGGATAAAAACAGGGAGCCAATAAATGTTCTGTTTCTAGTCCCTGTCAGGACTCTCGCTGCAGCATGTTGCTCAGAGCAGTCTGGAATTGATTTTTGACTAAATAATTAAAACTAATAATAATATATTACTATATTATATTACTAACAAATCCAGGACACCCCTGTTGATCCAGCAGCTCTTAATGAAGTTTGTAATAAGAATCGTGGTGAGTTCATTAGAAATATTTCACTTTTCTTTTTTAAATCAGTCATTACTGGAATCATCTGAAGTGCAAAAACAGTGGGATTATATATGAGAAGGACGGACTCAAAGACTGTCGTGTATCACATATGTATTACATCGATGTCCAAAATCAATGCATCATTAATGAAACTGAAACAAAAGTACTGAATTTCATGTGGAAGACCAAACCTCAGCATTCAGGAAAGTCTTATACAGGAGCAAAGATAATGGACGTTACCCGGAGTTTTCCACTGTGAAACCAGGAATAACAGCTTAAAAATGTTTCTGTGATCTAAATCATTGTCAGCCTGGCAGGCAAATAGCGTGGACACCAAAGTTTGTGAACGTGATAACCTGAGAACAAAGACATGTAGGATTTTAAATCGGTACCATAGGTGTGTCTACTGGGAGGCTGAGGCTTAGCGCTGCTGGCTGCCAGTACTAAGTATTATTATACAACCCTTATTTTAGTTGATCTTATCTTCTTTCCTTGTGTTTTCAGTTAGTTTTTACTCAAACTGGGTGTAGAAGGAATCCCTGCAAAGGTTTCTTTTTCTTCTGTGTTATGTTTTATGTATTTCTCAGCTCTTTGCTTCCTTTTTTCTACTTTAAACTTGTTTGTATGCTGGTGTGTAAATGTTCACACTTATCATAAAGTTTAAAAAAGTAGTAGGCGTGGTGATGAGCAGGAACAGGAGTAAAACTCCAGTAAGTGTACCAGTACTGTACCAGTGTGTAGCATTAAAGTCAAACTACAGTGGTTGTAGTATCAGTAGAGTAGTGTTAGTACTAGAGGTGGGAGAGTAGAAGCAGGTGGAGGCACTGGCTTTAGGTTAGTACTGCCTTTCTCTGGTTCTCCTTTACAACTCATCTCCTTCTCATTTGCTGACAATGTGCAGAGACATCATCCTTCAGAGCACACCGACTGATGACCCGTCAGCACTGAGCAGCCTGTACATCCTGACAGGACACGAAAGCAGCTACTGAGAGAGGACACGGGGCTCATTCGACGGTGTTACCAAAGAAAAGCACAGCCTGTCTGTAACTGTGGGGTGGAAACGATGCTCTGTTTCACTGAGGCTGTGCCAGGAACGGTCAATGCTGGGAATGACAAATGTTAGGAAGGTATCCTGCTAACTGTCCAGCCTTCACCTGTACACAAGACACCTGTCAAGGTCCTCGCTGGGGTTATAGTTGATAAAGCTTTCTAGCTTTTCTTGTCTATTCAGCTTACCTGCTTAAATCAGACCTTTCTGTTAAAGCTAATGCAGACTCCACTGATCCGCCCGCTCAGTGTGGACGGGAGAATAACCTGAACATGGCCTCTGGGACATCATCATACTGATGTTATGAAGCGCTCAGTCAGGTTTTCTTCTTGATCAGACTGAGGGGCAGACTGAGTGTGTTTTGGTGCCTCAACATTCAGTCATATTCTGTAAAGCCATTTTCTGTCTGCATGCTGCACATAAACTCTTTGGACCCAGAGTGCTGTGACACCTACACCTTACACCTGCAGGAGCTGCTCGGCCATAGAAAGCTGCTCTGTGAAGTGCACGGCTTTTTTGCCAGTGTTGATTTTATGGGTTTAATGTAATAACTAATTTTTCACATCATCGTCTGAGTCGTAATCCCAACGAGGAAACCTGGAATGTAAAACTTGATGGACGCTCCAGCTGAAGAGTGAAGTGTCAGACTTTTAATGGATCTTTCAAGCATTAGCGTACTTACAATGGCAGAAACAGTGCCACGTCTAAAGCATAGGAGCCATCTTCATCTCATTCTTCCCATTTCATGCAAGTTTCTTCTCATCCTCAGATGGACAGAATTTGGTTTGCTGACTTCATTCAGTCACACCATACTAGAGCATAAAAAGTGGAAATAAACTGGTCAGTAGAAAGTGTGATGCTTGAAAGTATAGCGTAAGGACAGCAGCAGCACTGCATTTACAGCTGATATGATGACTTCAGCATCTTTAAAGAACTGTGAAGGAATTATCAGTGCTAACACAACCTTAAGCACGTGATGTGACCGTATACACTGCTTACACTTTCAGTATCCTTACTTAAAGAGAACATCTCAGAAAAAAGTACAGTTAGAAAGAAGCTTTGAGAACAAGGCAGTGTTATTGTATGCTAACCACCGTGGTGGTGTAGCTTGTCCTGATAAAAAGTGAATGTGGTCACATTATACTTGTTAACTAAAATGAAAAAATAAAATAATTCCACTACATGGGTAAAGATATTTATGATATTTATGGAAAGGATACTATAAAAGTAACACTGGCCTTTCCATGAGAGAAACTTGAAGTACAGTATGCATGTTGAGATTAATGTTTGTTTAATATGTTTTTGCTACTATGTGAAGATGTGATGTTATTAACAACACAGAATAGACAGAAATAAAGATTTTCATATCTCTTGGAGTTTTATGAAGAGTTTGTTGGGTTGTTCTTCTTTGAATGTGTGGATCGATGCTTCTGCGATTTATATCTTAATCCTTCAATTTGTAAAAAACATTTTGAATTCCGTTTGAGAAGATAAATGAAGGTTCTTGCGTTCAAGTGGAGGCTCTAGCAGACTGAGAAAGTAACTGCATAACTGGTTAAAGGAGCTTGTAAAGAAAAGCGTCTGGACTTCTTTAAGTTACTTGAAGACGTTTCACCTCTCATCCGAGAAGCTTCTTCAGTTCTAAGGTCAAATGGTGGAGAGTCCCAGATAACTGCATAACTATGTTATTCCTGCACCCATAGCAGCAAGTAAGTGAAGGCAGTGATGAGGGCTGATGAGTTCTCAGATCACTCAGTCAGTCTCTGAGCGTCACCTTTATTGTGATCGCGCACTTTAAGCTTTCATGCCTGTATTTTTGCACAATTGTGATAATACTGTATTGAAAGAAATCTGTGCACAGACGAACATGGGGTGGCTTTGCTCAGGTAGTAGAGGAAGGTGCTTCAATCCCCGTCTGCATGCCAAATATCCCTGGGCAAGATACCAACCCAGAGTTGCTCTCCGAATGTGTGTGAACATTACACAGAAAGTGCTTACAGAGAAAAGTGCTTGCGTACACCTGAATGAGGCAAGTTCTTTAAAGTGCTTTGAGTACTATATAAGAACCAGTCCATTTACATCGCCAAAGCACTCAATACTCTCTTTACGAAGTTCTCTGTAGTTTGTTTCTCCAGCACCATATTTGACCGCGGTCAAGTGAGCCCTCACTTACGACGACACAGTCAAGCCAGCCGCACCTAAAATGTTGTTGCACTATTCTTATGCATATTACGGTACGGGTGCCGACTGGCTTAGAAATGCAGTCTTTTGTGTCCTGACCAGAGATGGGCAGTAACGCGTTACTTGTAATCCGATTACTTTTTTCAAGTAACAAGTAAAGTAAGGGATTACTATTGCAAAAACGATAATTAGATTACCGTTACTTTCCCGTAGGAACGCTGTGTTACTAAAACAGTGATTTTTTTGCGAGAATGTCTCATGACAGTGACGTAAGCAAGTGCAACGTCCGTGACAACAGCTGTGTGCAGATCAACAATGGATAATATATCGAGTGCGGGAGAGAATATGAGCGTGCAGCGTTTAAAGCGTGGAAGTACTGACCTTACTTTGAGTTTGATTCCATAAAAAGTGACAAAAACATTAGTGTCCGTTGTGCGTGGGAAGAAAACTTCTTTTTACGGCGAAAAAACCCCCTAAACTTCCAAGCAAGCACCGAGTGCGCTACGACGTAATGGGAAAGTCACAGAGAAACTCGCGGATTCTTCAACTGACCGCGGCACACCTGCACCAGGGTAAACCTCCGCCTACCCTACTCCTGCTTTACAGGTGAAAATAGAGCCAAAGGACCGCTAGTCTTTGATTTTATTTATTTTCTGCTGTGTTTTACTTGCATCTATTTGAAAGAGTGAGTGTAAACACAAAAAAATATTTTATTTTATGTGCTGGAATGGGCAGAAAATAAGTTTAAATATTAAACAAATTTCTTCCAGTCAGAGAATGTTACATATAATTCAATTTTTGCTTGATGCATAAAGTTAAAAGATTAAAACTAATTAAACAAGTTTTAAAAAGAGAGACTTTTCCATTTGATTACATTTTATATGATGAATTATGCAGAAAAAGTAGAATTGGGCTGAAAGATCTATCGCTTTATCACCTATTCAGGTTGTAAATCGTGTTTTTTAAAAGTAACTAAGTAATTAATTACTTTTGAAAATAAGTAATCAGTGAAGTAACAGGATTACTTTTTGGGGGAAGTAATCAGTAATTAGTTACTGATTACTTTTTTCAAGTAACTTGACCAACTCTGGTCCTGACACTATTGTACTTCACAATCCACTCCCAGTTTTGGTTCATCTCCACTTTTCCACTTTTTCCACTCCACCCTGTGATCCACAGCCCAAATTACTGTACGATTCAGAGAAAATTAACAGTAAAATTTACCCAATTTACTGTACTGTACTCTATATTTTCTCATATTTGAGCTCAGATTACAGGAAAACTGTAAGAGGTGACACTGATATCTCACTAGATTCTGACTCTGGGTGACCCCCACACACCCAAGATTACTGTACGGTTTCTGAGATTGCTTTGTTAACCCTCTCAAGGCAGGCATTGCAGATATGCAACAGTTAAAAGCTAACAACCTGATCACCCCACATACATATTTCATGAGTTTTTTACTCAGAAGTACCACTGCAGGTATTCTTTTGTGCATTAGCAACAAAAACTTAATTTGAGCCTGAGAGGGTTAAGCATGAGTATGACAAAGGCTAAGAAAATATACTGCCTACAATAATATCAAATTTAAACAACAAATTACAAAATTGCCACACCTGCTGTTATTGCCAGGTGTTCGATAGAGCATTATTTAGTCATAAAAAATACATATCACTGAAATATCATCAGTAAAAGAAACACTCTGTCATGGTCCTGGGTCAGTGACCCAGTGCTTTTAGTTATCATTTTCTAGTTTATTATGATGATGATGATTATTATTATTGTTTGAGTTCTATGTGTGATATTCGGTCTGCCTTTGAGTCTGTGTCTCTGTCTGTCTATGGTGTCACCCCATCTGTTTGTGAAGCTGTCTGTTTAGATCTGTGTCTTGTTTGGTTCCCCGTGTCTGAGTTTCCTGTTTTATTGTGAAGGTCTCTGTCTGATGTGAGTATGTTCAGTTTACATTTCCCCTGTCCCATCAGCTCTGATTTCTCCCAGCTGTGTTGCCCTCCTGTCTCTCATCCCCTGATTACTGGTGTGTGTGTATTTAAGCCCTGTGTGTTCTCCTGCATGTTGCCGGTTCGTCTGTATTACTCAGTGTATCCACTGTGCCTTCTCCTTGCTTTTCATCGTCATTCTCCTCTGCTCGTTTTCAATCAGGATTGTGCTCTGTAGTTTAGTTGTTTCCCAGTTTAGTTTAGTTCGAGCCCCGTTTGCTGTTTGTCCACATTCTTTTTGTGTTCAATAAATCACCTTCACTTCTCCACGACTGCCTGTGATTGGATCCTCATTTATTCCGCACGGCTCGCCTCGGCAGCCGTGACACACTCACTATGTAAGACATGTTAGCAAATTCAGTTAATAAATAATGTATCAAATCTATACAGATGTTTGAAGGTATATTGCAAAGCATGTTTGTTTCTTATGGCTTACAAATGTGTTTGCCTTTAACATAATTTACATTTTATTTATACAGTTTCACAGACGAAACAAAATAGGTTTCCTGAACTGTTCTTCGTGGCCTAATTTTGAATCCTTCTGAGGGGGATGCATTATCCATGAAGGTGGGCAATTTGTTCGTCGATCTCTGACCCTCGCTGACTCTGACGCCTCCTAATTCTGCTTCCAGCCTCGCTGATTAATTTGTTGTCACTGATGCTGTCACCAGTTGTACACAACATCTGTTTGTCCACCAGTCTAATCTGTAATTCAGGTGAACCCAGAATTACCTGCATCTTTGTAATGTTTCAGAAAATATACACTATATGTTGATGGGCTTTGTCCCACTTTTCTTTCCTTTATAAGTAAGAATCTCTGTGGTTTTAATGACAATTCATATACAGATTGTGGAGGACATTTTATTCAACACTCAAAAAAGTTCCTCACCAGCAGACTGTAGTACAATTTCAGCCCACCGTTAATAAACCCATCCAATGCAGCGTTATCAGAGAAATTATGCAAGTGTTATGTTTGTATGTACTGGTAATCTATTTATCATTTATCATGATTCCTGCTCTGATGATTACTTTCTTCTCCTTCTGTAATTTTAACAGATAAAGGATGTTGAACATTAAGCTCCAAACAGGATGAATGAGGAAGACCACAGAGGAGAATCGTGGATGTAGTGAAAGAATATATGCAGATGGTTTTTTTCATGGTGGAGGAGCAACTTCTGATACCATCTTAAAGAAAAAACACATAAAATTGAAGAGTAAAAATAATGACAACAATATGTCTAAATTTTTTATTAAGTTTTTAGAGCAAATGCAGTCTTGTCATGGTCAGAGTTGCCCACTCATATTTAACTAATTCAAATACAATTACTCCATTTAAATGCTTATGTTCTAATAAAAGGCATTGTTTAATACTTCTGCCATGACAACCCAAATAAATCAATGAGAGGGAAACGGGAAGATTAGTCGTCAGGCAAGGTTTACTGTTCATTTACCATGCCTTGATAACAGTAAGCTTAACAAAAGAAAAATGTTGGCGACGAGAAAAGGTGTTCTGTCAAAACATCCTACCGTAGCGTAAATTTATAGTCTTGTCTATCAATCCGTGCTAACTTATCAGAATATGCTACCTTACGTGGTTAATGGCTCCGTTGTATAGGTAGCGTGTTCAGATGACCCAATCACACTATTAAAACATGCTTCCTGCTGGGATTTATATAGGTAGCATGTTCAGATGGCCAAATCACACTATTAAAACATGCTTCCTGCTGGGATTTATATAGGTAGCATGTTCAGATGACCCAATCACACTATTAAAACATGCTTCCTGCTTGGATTTATATAGGTAGTGAAGGAAACGGTTTCCAGGGCCTAATCCGTGGATCGACTTCCTCTGAGGCGTGGACGTCTATCAGCAGAGAATGTCCCTTAGTCTGTAACACAGTCAAATATATTCTCAAGCAATATTCAAGCATGCCATTCAGCGTGTTAGTACGAGCTCGGGAGCAGCTTGGGAGAACAAGAAAACAGAGACTGCTTCACGTTGTCTTCCCAAATTGACTCAACTTTATTCACAAGTACAACAGTTTATATAGAGGGTAAAATTCATGAGACAGCAGATTATCAGTTTAAACCAGTACAGACCAAGATAAGGGAGTGTCTTCCTGCCCTTGGGTGAAGAAGCATCCTTTGTGTAGTTTATCAGTTCAGCTACAATTGTGATTATCTCAGCGACATATTTTCAAGGCACAAAATAAAGAGTTCTTTCATTAGTGAATTCTGAAACAAACCATTTGGCCTTCAACAGGCGTCTAAAAGATTAAGAAACTAATGTAGCTGAGGGAGTGATCTCTGTGGTATTTCAACCTTGTACCAGCCTGTGATTCTCACACATCAATTCTTGGGTCAAAGAGAAAAACACTGAAACAAAGGGGCCTTATTGAATGACAGAGTTTTCCTGCATAATGTCACTATAAAACAATATCCAGTAAATGCTCCCATGGTACTAAAATACCTAACAGTTCCCCTCTTTTATTATTTTTAAAAATAATAACTCAATAGAAAGGAAAAATCACAAATGTAATAAGATAATATAAAAAGCAAATCATAAAATGTAACTGGTCTGTCGAGCAGGCTTAATATCAAATAAAAATCCTAAGGTTAATGCAGTAGATATGATTAATAACCTAAATATATAAAAAACACAGTTCTTCAGTCGTCTCCTGGCCTGGTCCCAGGTTCGAGAGACCCCGTATAAGCGTCGTGTGATGACAATGGGCATTTCATTTTCTCCATTATCAGGATGAAACGAGTCTATCTTTATCAGGTTAGACATTGTGTGGTACTCTAGGCTTTCTGTTCCTGCTGGATGTTCGAGTACCTTGTTGTTGTTCAGGTGGGGGATCAAAGGGCTTTCTGAGTCTTGGCTCTTTCCGGCGTTGTGTGTTAATCAGTGATTGTGTGTGTGTAGGTGTATTGAATCCGGGCGCTGGCTCGCCTGAGTCGTCATCTGTAGGTGTATTGAATCCGGGCGCTGGCTCGCCGGAGACGTCATCTACTTGATCCGACACCTTAGGTGGTTTGGTGGGGCTGGTCTTAACCCTGCTGGCATGAATCCACTGAGGTTGTCCGTCTGTTAGGATGCTGGTTCTCGTCACTGCAAGTACAGTCTGGGGGCTGGAACATGCGCGGCCTCCCCGAATTTCCTTGGTTTTAGCGCCTTCACCAACACCGCATCTCCTTGTCTCCACTGGTGGAACTGTGGAGGGGAAAGGCTGAGAGAGACAAACTTTCTGATAGTTATTATTCAGTGTTTCTACCAGGTTATGAACATAGTCAGACAATGCAGTGTCTATGTCCCCTTCCAATAGCGGTGCCCCTCTGGAGGCTGACCATGGTGTTGGAAACGGTCTTCCCATGATTATTTCAAATGGAGATAATTTGGTTGCTGCGGATGGAGTCATTCTAATCTCGCAGAGGATTTGAGGAAGTAGTTTGACCCAGGTCATTCCTGTTTCTATCATTGCTTTAGTCAGGCGGTTTTTTATGGTCCTATTCATTCTTTCTACAACTCCTGAACTCTGAGGATGGTATGGCACATGATATTTCCAGTCTATTGCTAGAGTTTTAGCACACTTTTGAATTACTTCTGATGTGAATGAAGGTCCTCTATCACTGTTAATTTGGTGAGGTATTCCAAATCTGGGTATTATTTCATTGCACAACTTTTGACAGACTACTTCTGCAGTTTCTTTTGAGGTTGGATAAGCTTCTACCCATTTACTAAATTGGTCCACTATTACCAGTAAGTACTTGATGCTTCCTTGTGCTGGCATATGTGTAAAATCGATTTGTAATGTATGAAATGGGAAATCTGGTTGTGGTAAATGCTGATGTTTTGCTTTTGGTTTTCCTACATTAGTTCGTGCACATGTTAGACAGGTTGCTAATATGCGTTTTACTGCGTGTGATGTTTTCTCGATTACAAATCTTGATTTTATTGCTCCTATTACCCCTCTTTGTCCGACATGACTCACACCGTGAAAATGGCAGACAAGGATTGGCAGTAGTGAAGATGGGAGGGCAATCAAACCCTCAAGGTTTTTGTATAAGCCGTCTCTGTTATCTAAGGTACAATTATTACTTTCCCAGTAAGTGTAATCTGAGGCAGAGGCTTGCTCTTGTATGAATTTTAGGTCAACATTTGTTTCTAAATAGTCTGGGAGTGTGACAAGTGGCAGCTGTAAAGGCAAAGATAATACTTCCTTTCTGGGTGGTTGCTGTGAGGCAGCAGCTGCTTTCGCGGTTACGTCTGCAAGAGCATTTCCCACTGCTTCGTCTGTGTCAGCTGTACTGTGTCCTTTCGTTTTAACAACTGCAATTGCCGATGGCAGCTGTATAGCCTGCAAAAGTCTTTGAACAAGATCAGAATTAGCGATCGATTTTCCATCAGCAGATGTGAAGCCTCTCTGTCTCCACAATGTGCCAAAGTCATGCACCACACCGAATGCATAACGGCTATCAGTGTAAATTGTTACTCGCTTATCCACATGTGGCTCACAGGCGCGTATTAAAGCCATGAGCTCTGCTTTTTGTGCTGAGTGAAACGGTAATGAGTGAGCCTCTAGTATGATGTCAGGCAATGTCACCACTGAATAGCCACAAAGAAATGAGTTGTCATTTGGTTTTGAACAGGACCCGTCCACATAAACAATGACTGAGTCTGGGATTGGTGTCTGCTCTAAGTCTGGGCGTGGTGCTGTGGATTCCTGTATACGTGTCATACAATCATGATCGTCAGGGTCGTCTGAACCATCCTGTCGGTCAGAGGAACACAGCATACGAATAAGTAAGTGTGCTGGCGAATTGGGTGTGCTGCTTGCTTTTATAGTGAGATTAGCTGTTGAAGTCAGTGTAGCTTCATAACCTGAGCGACGTTGTGCGGTCATATGTTGTGTAGTTATGTTTGCTAGAATGGTCGTGACCTGGTGATTGGTGTGTAGAATAGTGTCATGTGAGAGTGTGAGCTTCTCGCAGTCCCTTATCATGATAGAGCAAGCTGCTACTGCTCTCAGGCAGGCCGGCATCCCCTGAACTACCGCAGGCAGAGTCAGGCAGACCCAAACAAGGGGCGGAGGTCAGCGCTCCCTGTAATGCATTGAAAGAGGCAGTCATTTCTGTGGACCACAGTATTCGAGGAGGCTTGTCTTTTTTGCAGCATTCACGCAGAATGTGGTCATGAAAAGAACAGTCTGGTATCCACTGTCTGCAATAGTTCACCATGCCCAGGAAGGACAACATTTCCTTCTGTGTAGTGGGACGAGGGACGGAGGTCACAGCTTTGACCCTGTCTGTAGTCATGGAACGTTGTCCGTGAGACAGTGTGAATCCCAAATATTGAACAGAAGTCTGACAGTACTGCGTTTTCTTTGCTGATGCTTTGTGGCCAGTCTGTTGGAGGTGCTGGAGTAGCATGTGTGTAGCAGTTTGACATAGTTTTTCACTCGGAGCACAGAGGAGGAGGTCATCCACGTACTGTATCAGGGTACAGCCCTGAGGAGGAGTGAAGCTGTCCAGGGTAGCACGGACCACCATTGAGAAAGCAGCAGGGCTGTCTATCATGCCCTGAGGCAAACGTGTCCAGGTGTACTGCTTATTTCTATGTGTGAATGCAAATATCGGCTGTGTGTCTTCATGCACAGGCACTGAGAAAAAGGCGGAGCACAAATCCACCACAGTAAAATGTGTAGATGTTGCTGGAATAGCTGTCAGTATGCTGGGAACGTCTGGGACGAGAGGTGGCAGAGGCATAATGACTGCATTAACTTGCCTTAAGTCTTGTGTGAAACGCCATACGCCAGGTTTGTTAGGCTTTGGCACAGGATTGACAGGAGTGTTATATGGAGATACTGTGGGCTTTATTACTCCAGCTGTCAATAAATCTCCTATGATGATGTCTAAGGCTGCGGTTTTTTCAGCGGAAATGGGATATTGCTTGACATATACCGGCTTGTTGTTTTTCAGCTGAGCATGATAAGGTGTACAGTCAATAAATCCTACATCATTCTCACCTCTTGACCATAATGTCATGTTCTGATATTCAGCTGGCAATGTGACAGCAGAGATAGTACAGTGTATGGGGTAGGTTAGATCTGTGTGTCGACATGGTGCAGTAATGTCATAACCTATGTCTGAGTTATGTGACAAAACCACTGTTTTATCTTCACTGGTGTGAGCAGTTATCATGTTGTTAAACAGTGTGAGAGAAACAAAAGTGTGGCTCCCAGATGTGGGATTACCTGGTAGTGGTATTTGTACACGTTTTTGACACAGTGTGTGACGTGGAATACCGGACAAAAGGATGTTGAGTTCATTCTCCGCTGAGGCGTCCAGCTGACACAGAGGCTGTTCCTTCTCCATGGTGTCGGTGCAAAGGGCAGAGAAAACATAGCTGTTATCAGTATCTGCAAACATTTCACCCTTTGTGTTAAATGAAATACACAAGTTCATTTTTGCCATTAAATCTCTGCCTAATAGATTCACAGGCGAGTTTGGAATAATTATGAATGGATGATATGTAATTTCGTCTGGTTTTGGGCCCCAGCGTGTCTTTAGAGAATGAGTTTTGGGGCATTGCACTAGAGTTCCGTTTATTCCCATGGTGTTGATGCACACAGAGGAAACAGGCCCACTATAGAATTTTCCAGACAGTGAACTTTTAGTGGCTCCACTGTCAACTAAAAAGGAATAAGTCTTTTCACCTATTTCTATATCTAACATGGGCAAGCTTTCTGTGTTACGGGACAATTGCAAATGCAGCATCGTGTGTAGTGCTTCACACTGTCCCTCATCCTCACCTGGGCCTCCCTATTGTCGGTCCAGCCTTTCGTTATCATATGGGTGGGGATTAAAATGTGGATTATAAGGTTGCTGCCGAAGTGCAAAGGGGCCATTATTTTGATGTGATTCCTGTCTGCGTTGCCAGTTAACTTGTCTGGAAGAGCTCTGCTGACGCCTAGTGGCAGGAGCTGGTCCTGTGTTTTGTGGTTGAGACCCACGTGCTGCTGATTTGCATTCCCTCCTCCAGTGTCCTATTTTTCCACAATAAAAACATACGTCTCCACTCCTATCTCTCCTTCTGAGATCTCCCTGCTGCGCTTGTTGAGGGGGCGGGGCCCCTGCATACATCATTTTCTCACTTTCCTCTGAGCCTTCAACATCAAAATTTAACATCATTCTAACATTTTTAGCCTTCGTGCTGTTGGGAAAAAGATCTGCACCGGCTTTCGTTTTGACAAGTGTGATAAAGTTCTTTATCTTCATGTCATAGAGATTATCAGTGGCAGTCAGCTTCAATAGTTGTGAACATTCTGGATGAATATTGTTTAAGAATGTTGTTATGAAAATCTGATCATTTCCTCCTTCAGGCATGCATGCCTCATTAGTCCAGCAGTGCATGAAACGTTTCATAAACACTAGAATAAATTCATCTGGCTTTTGCTTGCACATGGTTACTGCATTTAAATCGATTTTATCTCTAGACATTGTGAGCAGAAATTTCTTTAGATTTTGAAAAAAGGCTGTGATTTTGTCATCGTTTATCCACAAAAACGAGGTGGTGTTGGCTGCTTGGTCATTTTTAGGGTCTAGTTCCTCTACTTCTTCAATAAGCTGAGATTCAGTCACACCTGGGATTCGTTGACATAATATATATCTATAATCAGGCCCACCCAAGTGGTGGTCCTGATTATAGGGCCTGGTATTTGTGATTTTATATTTTATTTTTTTCGGTTTTACAGTTAATTTTGATTTTTTATCGGACCCGTCTAAGGTCTTTGAATTATTCTGACCCATGGTCAGTGATTTCCAGAGGGGTTTAGACGCTTTGAAGGATTTAAGTTAGTTTTATTTTGCTGTGGCACACCTGAGGTTACTTGATTTTTTGCTAGCAATTTTATCTTTTTAGTGAGCAACTTCTCACTTTTTAACGAGCAACTTCTCGTTTTATGGCCACAGGCAACTTCCTGTGTCCTTTCTGCTGGTGAGCAACTTCTTAGTTTATGACAGCAGGCAACTTCCTGTGTCCTTTCTGCTTTAATTTACAAAACAACAGGCAACTTCCTGTGTTTCTATGTGGGCCACTAAAGAAGGCTCCTCAGTGTATCCCACTTGTTACTATGTGGGCCACTGAAGAAGGCCTCGTCAGCGTATCCCGTTTCTATGTGGATCACTGAGAAAGGCATAACACAGTCTTATAAAATAAAAGACACGTGCCTACCTTCGTCAGGATCCCACTTCTGACACCAAAATTGAAGGAAACGGTTTCCAGGGCCTAATCCGTGGATCGACTTCCTTCGAGGCGTGGACGTCTATCAGCAGAGAATGTACCTTCACCTATCAGCAGAGAATGTCCCTTAGTCTGTAACACAGTCAAATATATTCTCAAGCAACATTCAAGCATGCCATTCAGCGTGTTAGTACGAGCTCGGGAGCAGCTTGGGAGAACAAGAAAACAGAGACTGCTTCAGGTTGTCTTCCCAAATTGACTCAACTTTATTCACAAGTACAACAGTTTATATAGAGGGTAAAATTCATGAGACAGCAGATTATCAGTTTAAACCAGTACAGACCAAGATAAGGGAGCGTCTTCCTGCCCTTGGGTGAAGAAGCATCCTTTGTGTAGTTTATCAGTTCAGCTACAATTGTGATTATCTCAGCGACATATTTTCAAGGCACAAAATAAAGAGTTCTTTCATTAGTGAATTCTGAAACAAACCATCTGGCCTTCAACAGGCGTCTCCTAAGAGATTTAGAAACGAATGTAGCTGAGGGAGTGATCTCTGTGGTATTTCAACCTTGTACCAGCCTGTGATTCTCACACATCAATTCTTGGGTCAAAGAGAAAAACACTGAAACACTAAATATATAAAAAACACAGTTCTTCAGTCGTCTCCTGGCCTGGTCCCAGGTTCGAGAGACCCCGTATAAGCGTCGTGTGATGACAATGGGCATTTCATTTTCTCCATTATCAGGATGGAATGAGTCTATCTTTATCAGGTTAGACATTGTGTGGTACAGAGTTTTCCTGCATAATGTCACTATAAAACAATATCCAGTAAATGCTCCCATGGTACTAAAATACCTAACATCTCTGTTATCTAAATGAAGACGTGCAGCACAGCAACCAGAGCAGCGCTCAGATCACACGTGTCCTGTTATTATGTATAAAAGCATGAAACAGGTGAGACAGGTGGGATCAATATTAATGTTGTGGAAATATATGAAAAAGCAACAGAAGAGTGAAAACATTTCCTGTTTCTAGAAAGATCTTTCAGCTCACAGCTGCTCACAGACTGTATTTACAAGTGACAAACTGCAACTCTACAGTACATCTACAGTATATATCAAATATATTCTGTATTCAAATCTATTGAGTGATGTTTGAAAGTCTTTCCAGGTGAGTTTGATCCAGGAGGGTCTGAAGCCAGAGTCAGACAGAGACTGTGCAGAGACTGTAGAAGGACAGAGCAGCAGCAGAGCAGTCCAGATACACTGATGATCCTCTGTCAGATCCAGAGGGACACACAGGGATGATGCTGGACTCTATATTGTGTCTGACAGTGGAGCTGTTCTCAGAGCAGTTCACTCTGCAGCACTGACAGTCATCTGCACTTCTTCTCATTCCTCCGTCAGTCACTGCTGGATGAAGCTCTCCTCTCCACCTCCCAGTAACATGGCCCAGTCAGAGCGTCTCTACACACAAGCTGCTGCTGCTTCAACCTCTCTGGATCATCAGGACACAGCTCCTCCTCTCTCAGCACACACACCGTCCTGTTTACCATCATCAGCTCCACCTGCAGAGAGAAGAAGGAACAGCAGAGGAGATAAATGAGTGTTTCCAGAGACTCTTCATCAGCTGTCAGTCAGTGATGCAGCACATCCAGTATAAAGAGCAGCAGGGACTTCAGTGCTGGGACTGTACTAGGACTCATTGTTGCTTCACTTTTTCTAATCTTTGGATTTTTATTGAAGTTGATGAAAATGTTTTTCCCTCCTAGTTTGAGTTTGGACTTTCATTCATTAGAAGAACCTTGGTGTGTCCACTCTGAGCTCTGTAGGAACCCCAACAACAAGCCCAACAATCCAGATGGACGGTTCCAGCTGTTAACTGGAGGAATTCCATCCAAACATCTGCTCTCACTAAATTCTTCCTCACCTACAGACTGTGTTCTTCACTGCTTTAAACTTGGAAATGAATGCAGACATTGGTCTGCGTGCTGCTTTGTTCAGAGAGCTGATTGGCTGTTGACAGTGTTTGATCAGAGCGTGTCAGCCATTACTATGGTGATCATAAAGGTCAGAAACAGGAAGTGTTTGTGTCCAATCCTGAAGCCTGTCACCATTCTCCTCTCACAGCTTCACTGAGAAGCTGCAGCTTTACAGGAAACACTGGATCTTTGTTTCATACTGACTGTGTTTAGTACAATACTGCTGACAGCACCACCCACTCACTCCATCACTCTACTTACAGCAGAGTCTCCAGTCTGTAGTCTGGACTCTGCTGAAGATCAGACAGCTGCGTCACATTTGGATCCTTCAGGTTGTTTCCCCACAGCTCCAGCTCTCTCAGATGGGAGGGGTTGGACTTCAGTGATGCTGCCAGATAATCACAGCTGATCTCTGACAAACCACAGAAACTCAATCTGTATAAAGAATGAAAGATGTAAGTTTATTAGACAAAGTGTGAGCTTGAAATCATTCAGTGTTTCATCATCTGTTCAGAGCTGAAGAAGGTTCAGAATGTAGAAGTTTAGAAAATGGAAACTCCAAACAGCTGAAGCCAACAGGAAGCAGCTTCAAACAGGAAACTGTGCAGAGTTTCAGACTATATGTCCTGATGCAGCCAGTTGGATTTTGGAGATTTGAATCTCTGTTCTGTGACTAAGTCCTTGAATCATTTCTTCCAGTTGGTCCAACAAGACAGACTAAGTATTGGACATGTGTTGTGGCTCCATTAGGGGAGCTTCTAAATGTGATGTGATGGCCCCTCTGGGTCTGTCAGGTCACAGGACTGAAGAGAGCTCAAACTGGGCACACAGTTGTTCCAGTCTGGACCAAAGACTCTATACTGGGACTGAGGGACTGCTTTGACTGCACCCACTGGGACTTTTTAAAGGCTCATGTTCTCACTTAGATCATCGATTTCTACTTACATTTCTTTCTGGGAAAAATGGGGATTACTTTGGAAACAGGAAGTATTTTCCCCAATAAGCAGCCCTGGATTAGTAAATCACTCCAACATGTTCTCAGGCAGAAGAAGCTGTCTTGTTATGAGGGAGAGAAGAAAAAGATTGAGGCAGAGAAACTTGTTGAAAGAGAGATAAAGCAGCTAAAATCAGGTGTAAAAGTAAAGCAGAGGATGAGCTGAATAAAGGACACTCAAGGCTGGCTTGGAAAGGAATGAAGTCCATGCAGAGCAAAGATGAATGTGATGCTGAATCAGCAGAAGATTTGGACTCATTTGATTCCAGCTTCGATATCATTGATTTCAATGAAGAGCTTTGTGATTGTAGCAAAGGGCTGGTAGCTCTGAGAGTCCCACTGATGAGGTGTTTGTGTGGAAATCTCTTAGTGGGACCAAAGAGAGAAAAAGCCCTGGTCCCGATGCTGTGGGAGGGAAATGATTGAAGTGTGCTGTGAGGAACTGACTGGGAGATCTTCACACATTTTCCAGTCCTCCTTGGAAAAACAGGAAGTTCCCAGCATATGGAAACAAAGGTTAAGTGTCCTATGGCACTCAGTGATGATGGTGCTGTGGCCCCACCACCTCCACCTCTTTGTAAAGGAACTAACTGTCATCTGAAGCTTCAAATGGAACTAATACTTCCTCCACTAGGTGGCAGTGTCTGATGAGAAAGTGTTAGTGGAGCTGGCCTGGAGTCAGAAACAGGAAGATGCAGGATTTGGGCTGAAATGGGGAAAAGTGGTTCGCACTAGTGCCTTAAAGCAAGAAGGTTGTAGGTTGAAGCTTGTTGGCCTTTCTGTGGAGGTTGGATGTTCTCCCACAGTCCAATGAAATGCTGCTTATGTCATGTTTTTGCTGTGTGGCAGGCAGCGATTGGACCCAAACGCAAACTCACAGGGACATAACTTGAACTCAAAAGCACAGCTTTATTGCTGGAAAATAGAATACAAGCAATACAAAACTAAACTACACTGGAAAAAGCTAATTATAATGCATACCAGGAGACACGGGGAGAATCACACACAGCATGAGGGACGACACAACACTGACTCAGAGAAACACAGGGTTTAAATACACTGGGAAGTAACGAGGGGAATGAGACACAGAAGGAGGGCACAGCTGGGAGAAATCAGGGCTGACAAGGCAAGCAAAGCAGGACGCATTCACATAAGACACGGACCTTCAAAGTAAAAGAGGAAGTATCACACAGAGACGCGAACTTGACACGGTGGAGACAGCAACTAAGAAACACAGAGACATAAACCATAAGGCAGAGGACTCTAAGAACCAAAAGACACAGAGGGAAACTCAAACATGCAGACACAGACTTACACAGAACAGAGCGGACACAGAGAAACATGAAGGGCAAGGGATCGAAACTAGAAACCATAGAATAACTAACACAAGTACAATAATACAAAAATCACAAAGAACTAAACATGCTGAGTCGTGGGACCCAGGACCCTGACAGCTTATGTTCATTTGTGCTTCTAAATTGGCTGTAGGTGTGGATGTGAGAGAGTGCTTCTCTGCCTCTCTCTGTTGGCCCTGTGATGGACTGCTCACCTGTGCTGGTGGACCACGCCTCTTGCCCTAAGACAGCTAGGGCACAGGCTGCAGCCCTGTGAGCCTAAGCTGAATAAATAGTTAGCAAAAATGATCCATAGATGGCCTGAAATCCCCCAGTTAGCAGTTTGGTAGATAGCTATGACATGCTAATCCCATCCAGCAGCTGTATTCTACCTGTAAGCTGATCCCTGCTGAGCCAAAGCACTTTTTCATATACAAATTACAACCTTTAATAGAAACCTATTGGTCAGCATCTTATTAGCCTGCTGTTAGCTTCATTCCACAGAAAACTGAGAGAAACTAACAGAGTTGATAAAGAATAAAGAGAAATGTGCTGATTTAAAGCCTTTGAAGTGCTTCAGATGATCTCTGTCCACTTCTGTCCACTCATTCATTCATGTAAGCTTTCTAATGCAGCTTTGATCTTCACAGTCTGCTTCATGAAACTCATTCTAACCCTGAATGTCAGAGTGTTCCTCCTTCTCTTTCCCATCATTCATGCTGGCAGTGGAGGAGATTTGGATGTTGGACTGTGTTTTGGATGATGTGTGTATGTTTGTGTTGGACTGCTGTCTGTAAAGCAAACGCACATTTTGCTTTGAATTTCAGTGTCAGACAGACTTTAAGGTGGAATGAAGAGTTTGAGAGTTTCACAGTGAATTATCCAGTGGAGGATTTTTCTTCTTCTTTGAAGGTTTGAAATGTGAACATTGTTCTGCTGCAGTCAATGGACTAAACCAGAGAAGAAGAAAACAGACTTTACCATGAAGATCCTCAGTGTGGATCAGTATAATATCAGCCTGATGTCTGCAGTTTAGTGTCAGCACAACTTTCACATCATGTTCATCTCAGCACAACTAAAACATGCTGACTGACCTCAGAGTTTCAAGTCCACATCCTGGACTCTCCAGGAAACCACACAGATGCTTCACTCCTGAATCCTGCAGATTGTTGTTGTCACTCAGGTCCAGCTGTCTCAGATGGGAGGGGTTGGACTTCAGCGCTGCTGCCAGATAATCACAGCTGATCTTTGACAAACCACAGCCCCTCAATCTGTATAAAGAATGAAAGATGTAAGTTTATTAGACAAAGTGTGAGCTTGAAATCATTCAGTGTTTCATCATCTGTTCAGAGCTGAAGAAGGTTCAGAATGTAGAAGTTTAGAAAATGGAAACTCCAAACAGCTGAAGCCAACAGGAAGCAGCTTCAAACAAACACAACAAGAGAAAAAACTCTTAATGTTTCACATTAAAGTCGTACATTTATCATAAAAACAGGACAAAGACTTGAAAAAGTCGTGTTTTTCCTTCCAGAAACCACATGGCTTCACTTTTAAAGGTGAAGTGTGAAAGAAATGGACATATTTGAAGTCCAACACCTTTTTCCAGTCACATTATTAAAGCAGACAAACTACAAGCTCATTTTCATTCCAACAAGTCATCTTCTGACCTGGACTAACAACACTGGTCTCTATGTGCAGCTGGCTGTGAGACCAGTGCTCAGGGAGCGTCTACAAAGTGCAACACTGAAAGAACATCACACACTAATCTGCTTCCAGCACTTTCACACAAACATCTACTGTCATTATTGTCACCAAACTCTGTGGATCTTTTATTGCAAATTCAAATGGGATCAAATGGTCAGACAAAAGAGGCTTATGAGGAAATATGATGAAATGTTGTGTGTTAGCAGCAAGTTATTGAATCATTTTCCTCAGAAACCAAACAAAATGATTGACAAACATGTTTTTACAAACTCAGTGTTGGACTTGGATCAGCAGGATAAGCTGATGTTTAAAGGCATTTGAGTCTTGCTGTATGAGAGTCCAGTTATTACTCAATATTTATGGATGATGTTCTTTCAGTGTTGCACTTTGTAGACGCTCCCTGAGCCTCACAGCCAGCTGCACATGGACCAGCTGACATTACCCAGCATTAGAGGCGGCTGTAAAAAAACAAAGGATTTTCCTATTTAAATGGTTTTAATTTGAATAAAGCGATGTTGATTCATTCAATCCTGAATCGATTTTTAATATAAATGTATTTTGCCAGAATCTCAGGTTAAAGCTCCCAAAAGTATTTCAACAACAACCAAACTGTTAGGATGCCTGGGTCGTTGACCCAGGGGTTTTGAGTTTATTATATATATTTATACTTTCTAGTCTTTGGTTTCTTTGAGTTCTGTCTTATGGTTTATGTCTCTGTCTTCTTTAGTTGCTCTGTCTCCCCTATCACCTGCATCCCCTTGTCTAGTTCGCGTCTATGGGTATCCTTAGTTCCTATATCCCCGTGTCCAGTCAGTGTTTGTGTCTGCCCTGGTCCCACGTCTCTGTTCCTTTGTAGTGCCTGCATGTGAGTCTGCGTCTTTGTTCAGTCTGTGTTATGTGCTTCCTGTTTTACTTTGAAGGTCTCTGTCTTATCTCAGTGTGTTCAGGTTACGCTTCTTTGGTCTCGTCAGTTCTAATTGTCCCAGCTGTGTTTCCCTCCTGTTACTAATTTCCCTGATTGCTCCCTCTGTGTATTTAAGCTCTGTGTTTCTTAGTGTCTGTGTCGCGATCTACCGTTTTCCTAGCTGTGTGTTCTGGCATTCCTCCAGTTTAAGTTTGTTTTGAGTTTTTTCAGTTATGTTATATTTTGAGTACCAAATTAAAGCCTTTTTGAGTTCACGACTGTCTCCGGAGTCTGCACCTTGGGTCCTATTCCTGTCGGCACACAGCCACACCTAACACAAACAGATAAAACAGTAAATGAGAGCAGCTAAACACACAAAGATGGAAACACAGAGCGTGGATCGTTCACTCGACGCACGTACACGGACACACCGTCGGGGCTGAAAGTGGACAGCTCACAGATCCTGAAGCTGCAGGTTTCATCTGTCTCCAACCAAAACTGACTGAACCAGCAGCAGAAGAAGATCCAAACTACGCTTTACGTTTGATGAACATCGTCATGAATTCTCTCTGACTTTGACGTTTACTTCCTGCACAGCTCTCTCTCTCTCAGTGTACTTCAAGAACAGTTTACCTTCAAAAATCTGTTTCCTGCATTATTCACTGCTTATTACGCACCAGTCTGCTGTTGTGTTCACTGCTGTCGGCCTCCGAAAACAAAGCCTCATTTCTGCTGTTCAATACTGAAGAAATGTAAACCTTTTAAAATGATGACAGATTACAAACTCTCAGCTGTGTCTGTAATCAAACCTCTGTAACTTTGCTTCACTTCAGCAGCATCAGCTCATGTTCACATGTTGATTCATGGTTTTCTTCAGTTTTTGATGGACTGCAGAATATTTTGAAGGTTATCTGCTATAAAAAGCCAGAACAGGAAAATCTGCTTCATGTGTTTCTGTTTGATCCTCAGTGACTTTGACACATAGGCCTCTGCTGTGATGATCACACCTCTGATCAAGTCTCACAGTGTCAGCTTTGTTTTTATACATATGGATATGTGCTGAGAAATGATCAGAATTATAATATTTCCCACTGTCTGCTGTGTGCCATGACCTTTGACCTGCTAAAGACAGTCAGCTGTGGATTATTCATTGTTGTGTCTGATACTTAGAACTGTGAGGAAGAACACTACACAGTTAATCAGGGTCCCCTCTCTCTGAATCAGGAAAGGTGGGCAGGCCGCGTGTGGGCCGCGGGCCATACGTTGTGTCTCACTGTTTGAAATGTGAACATTGTTCTGCTGCAGTCAATGGACTAAACCAGAGAAGAAGAAACAGACTTTACCATGAAGATCCTCAGTGTGGATCAGTATAATATCAGCCTGATGTCTGCAGTTTAGTGTCAGCACAACTTTCACATCATATTCATCTCAGCACAACTAAAACATGCTGACTGACCCCAGAGTTTCAAGTCCACATCCTGGACTCTCCAGGAAACCACACAGATGCTTCACTCCTGAATCCTGCAGGTTGTAGTTGTCACTCAAGTCCAGCTCTCTCAGATGGGAGGGGTTGGACTTCAGTGCTGCTGCCAGATAATCACAGCTGATCTCTGACAAACCACAGTCCCACAATCTGTATAAAGAATGAAAGATGCAAGTTTATTAGACAAAGTGTGAGCTTGAAATCATTCAGTGTTTCATCATCTGTTCAGAGCTGAAGAAGGTTCAGAATGTCGAAGTTTAGAAAATGGAAACTCCAAACAGCTGAAGCCAACAGGAAGCAGCTTCAAACAAACACAACAAGAGAAAAAACTCTGAATGTTTCACATTAAAGTCGTACATTTATCATAAAAACAGGACAAAGACTTGAAAAAGACGTCATTTTCCTTCCAGAAACCACATGGCTTCACTTTTAAAGGTGAAGTGTGAAAGAAATGGACATATTTGAAGTCCAACACCTTTTTCCAGTCACATTATTAAAGCAGACAAACTACAAGCTCATTTTCATTGCAACAAGTCATCTTCTGACCTGGACTAACAACACTGGTCTCTATGTGCAGCTGGCTGTGAGACCAGTGCTCAGGGAGCGTCTACAAAGTGCAACACTGAAAGAACATCACACAATCATTTGCTTCCAGCACTTTCACACAAACATCTACTGTCATTATTGTCACCAAACTCTGTGGATCCTTTATTGCAAATTCAAATGGGATCAAATGGTCAGACAAAAGAGGCTTATGAGGAAATATGATGAAATGTTGTGTGTTAGCAGCAAGTTATTGAATCATTTTCCTCAGAAACCAAACAAAATGATTGACAAACATGTTTTTACAAACTCAGTGTTGGACTTGGATCAGCAGGATAAGCTGATGTTTAAAGGCATTTGAGTCTCGCTGTATGAGAGTCCAGTTATTACTCAATATTTATGGATGATGTTCTTTCAGTGTTTGCACTTTGTAGACGCTCCCTGAGCCTCACAGCCAGCTGCACATGGACCAGCTGACATTACCCAGCATTAGAGGCGGGTGTAAAAAAATGGTTTTTCCTATTTAAATGGTTTTAATTTGAATAAAGCGATGTTGATTCATTCAATCCTGAATCGATTTTTAATATAAATGTATTTTGCCAGAATCTCAGGTTAAAGCTCCCAAAAGTATTTCAACAACAACCAAACAGATAAATCAGTAAATGAGAGCAGCTAAACACACAAAGATGGAAACACAGAGCGTGGATCGTTCACTCGACGGCACGTACACGGACACGCCGTCGGGGCTGAAAGTGGACAGCTCACAGATCCTGAAGCTGCAGGTTTCATCTGTCTCCAACCAAAACTGACTGAACCAGCAGCAGAAGAAGATCCAGAGAGATCTTTACGTTTGATGAACATCGTCATGAATTCTCTCTGACTTTGACGTTTACTTCCTGCACAGCTCTCTCTCTCTCAGTGTACTTCAAGAACAGTTTACCTTCAAAAATCTGTTTCCTGCATTATTCACTGCTTATTACGCACCAGTCTGCTGTTGTGTTCACTGCTGTCGGCCTCCGAAAACAAAGCCTCATTTCTGCTGTTCAATACTGAAGAAATTTAAACCTTTTAAAATGATGACAGATTACAAACTCTCAGCTGTGTCTGTAATCAAACCTCTGTAACTTTGCTTCACTTCAGCAGCATCAGCTCATGTTCACATGTTGATTCATGGTTTTCTTCAGTTTTTGATGGACTGCAGAATATTTTGAAGGTTATCTGCTATAAAAAGCCAGAACAGGAAAATCTGCTTCATGTGTTTCTGTTTGATCCTCAGTGACTTTGACACATAGGCCTCTGCTGTGATGATCACACCTCTGATCAAGTCTCACAGTGTCAGCTTTGTTTTATACATATGGATATGTGCTGATAAATGATCAGAATTATAATATTTCCCACTGTCTGCTGTGTGCCGTGACCTTTGACCTGCTAAAGACAGTCAGCTGTGGATTATTCATTGTTGTGTCTGATACTTGGAACTGTGAGGAAGAACACTACACAGTTAATCAGGGTCCCCTCTCTCTGAATCAGGAAAGGTGGGCAGGCCACGTGTGGGCCGCGGGCCATACGTTGAGTCTCACTGTTTGAAATGTGAACATTGTTCTGCTGCAGTCAATGGACTAAACCAGAGAAGAAGAAACAGACTTTACCATGAAGATCCTCAGTGTGGATCAGTATAATATCAGCCTGATGTCTGCAGTTTAGTGTCAGCACCAACTTTCACATCATATTCATCTCAGCACAACTAAAACATGCTGACTGACCTCAGAGTTTCAAGTCCACATCCTGGACTCTCCAGAACACCACACAGATGCTTCACTCCTGAATCCTGCAGCTTGTAGTTGTTACTCAGGTCCAGCTGTCTCAGATGGGAGGGGTTGGACTTCAGTGCTGCTGCCAGATAATCACAGCTGATCTCTGACAAACCACAGCCCCACAATCTGTATAAAGAATGAAAGATGTAAGTTTATTAGACAAAGTGTGAGCTTGAAATCATGCAGTGTTTCATCATCTGTTCAGAGCTGAAGAAGGTTCAGAATGTAGAAGTTTAGAAAATGGAAACTCCAAACAGCTGAAGCCAACAGGAAGCAGCTTCAAACAAACACAACAAGAGAAAAAACTCTGAATGTTTCACATAAAGTCGTACATTTATCATAAAAAGTAAGTAAGTAAGTAAGTAAAGTTTATTTATTAAGCGCTTTTCATAGACAGGTAGTCACAAAGCGCTGCACACAGAGATGAAAATAAACAGTATGATAAATAGCAAAATGCACAATATACACAATATAGAGTTTAAATGTAAATTAAAATATAAAAATGTAAAAAGCATTGGTCAACAGAAAGCTAGTAAAGTTTTAAACTGTTTTTTAATGGTTTCCACAGAGTCAACCAAACGTAGTTGTAGAGGTAGACTGTTCCACAGCCTTGGTGCCACAGACTGAAAGGCTCCGCCCCTTTCGTCTTCAGACGCGTTCTGGGAGCAACCAACAAACTCTGAGTCTGTGAGCGGAGACGGCAAGCTGTAGTTTATTTTGTGAGAAGCTTGGATAAATAATCTGGGGCTTGGCCATTTAGTGCTCTGTACGTTAAAACAATAATTTTAAAACGAATTCTAAAATCTATTGGGAGCCAATGTTAAGAACATAGGATAGGAGTGATGTGAGCACGCTTGCTAGAGTGAGTTAGTAGTCTAGCTGCTGCGTTTTGTATAGCTTGGAGGCGAGAAAGATGATTTATCCAAGCTGGTAAATAAGGAATTACAATAATCTAAACGCGATGACACAAATGCATGGACATTTTTTTCCAGTTCAGCTAAGGAGACCATATGTCGCAGTTTAGAAATATTCCTTAAATGAAAGAAACAGGAACGAGACAGAGATTTTACGTGTGAGTCAAGGCCCAAAGAAGAGTCAAATATTACTCCAAGATTTCGAATATTTGGCTTAGCAGGAGAACAGAAAGGGGCAAGAACCTGACTGATTTTAGAATATAGATCAGGAGAGCTATGATCATGGTCTCTGTCTTGTTCATGTTTAAAACAGGGTAATTGTTAGAAAGCCAATCAGAGATTTGAGTTAAAGCCTGGACTAGGGTGGACAGCCTATCCAGCTGATGAGGCTTAAAGGACATATACAGCTGGATATCATCGGCATAGAAATGATAAGACAGGTCAAAAGACTGAAAAATGCCAGCTAAAGGAAGCATATAAAAAGAAAATATTAATGGACCCAAAACTGAACCTTGTGGAACCCCGCAGGTTAGGGCAGCAGTGTTAGAGGAGAACCTATCAGTCCTAACAGAAAAAGTCCTGTCTCATAAGTAGGAAGAAAACCAGTCTAAGGCGGTGCCAGATATACCAGCCAGAACCTTCAGCCCGTTGAGTAGGATTTTGTGGTTGATGGTATCGAAGGCTGCGCTAAGATCTAGCAAAATGATCACGGAACAATTTCCTGCATCAGATGCCATTAACTGAATTCTGCGGAGGAACCCATCTGAGGGATTAATAAAGTTTCATCTAATCTAATCATTAGTAGATCATTATAGACCCATAAGAGAGCGGTCTCCGTAGAGTGCTGTTTTTGAAAGCCAGACTGAAAAGGGTCAAAAATCTGCAATCGGCATAGTAAGGACCTGAACTGATTTTCTACAATCTTTTCTAGTAATTTACTTATAAATGGCAATCTTGAAATAGGACGATAACTACTAGGGGAGGTAGGATCTAGATTCTGTTTTTTTAACAGAGGGGTTACCTCAGCATGTTTAAAATAGGACGGAACACAGCCTTGCCTCAGTGAATTGTTGATGATTGATAGTAATGTGGGACCAATGCTGGTGAGAGTCCCAGACAGGACAGAGGGAGGTAATATATCTAAGGAGCATGATGAGGATTTCATTTCACCTATTACTGCAATTAAGTCATTGAGTGTGATTGGAGAAAAAGAAGTAAATGACCCATCACAACAAGGGGCATCTTCATAAGGGGAGGCACTTGAGGAGATTTTGGATCTCAAGTCCATCACCTTATTTACAAAGTAATTGAGGAAAGTGCTACAGTCTTCGTCAGAAAGTAACACAGCATGCTGAGTTGGAGGAGAAACAATACTGTTGATAGTATCAAATAGAATTCTTGGGTTATTTTTATGACGATTTATGAGATTATTGAAGTAAGAGGATCTGGCCTCTTTAACTGACTCATTATATAAGTGAAGCAGTTCTTTGAAGGTGTTCCCGATGGACAACCAGCCCAGTGGACTTCCAGAGACGCTCTGCTTTTCGACAGGAGCGTCGAAGACCACGGGTTTGATTATTTAACCATGGTGTGCAGGAACTAACAGTGCAATGACTAGTTTTGAAAGGAGCAACCTGATTAAGAATGGCAAGGCAGTGTTCATTAAAAGAATTAATAAGGATGTCAACCTCGTCAGAAGAAGGTTAAAATTAAAAAGAGAAGAAAACTTAAAAATGACAGAGTCATCAATAAAGCGCCTGCGCCTAATAAAACTTTGGGGAAGAGACTCTGAATTGAACGATACATTAAAAAAGACTGACTTATGATCGCTAAAAGAAACATCATTTAAGTTCATGTGGTCAAGGGAAACACCACAGGTGAAGACCAAGTCCAGAGTATGCCCAGCTGTGTGAGTAGGACCTGATACATGTTGAACAAAATTGAAAGAGTCCATAATGCTCAGGAACTCCTTAGTGGTACTATTTGATGAGTCCTCTGCATGAATGTTGAAGTCACCAACAATGATGACCTTGCCCAGTTTAATCGTGGACGTTAAAAATTCTTGTAGGTCTGACAGAAAAGCTGCAGCAGACCCAGGTGGACGATAAATTAAAATGCTGTATATGGGCTGTTCTCGTCCAATTTTTATCATAATCATCTCAAAAGAGTTGTAACAGCTTGAGGAGATCATCTGGCATAAGAATGTCTTTTTGAAAATTACCGCTGTTCCACCCCCTCGTCCAGATATCTGAGGTGCACAGAGAAATGAACAGTCAGCGGGACACAGCTCTAAAAGATGTGAGACTTCATTCTCACGCTGCCACGTCTCAGAGATAAACATAAAATCCAGCTTCTCCGTACAGAACAAGTCATTTAAGCTATAAGACTTGTTGGCAATTGAGCGCGCATTAATTAACATCCATTTAACGCTGCGACCCACCGGGACAGGGTAGAGTTTCCAGGAACAGAGTTCGTACTATGCAGTAAGCTGCGCAGCAAAACAGGGTTCCTGCCGCGATGAGCAATTGCTTTCCATGCTTTTAGGTGGAAGCTTGGGTGGTAAACACAGTGGGTTGTGGGGATTAATCCAGCTCCGACAAGACTCAGGCGGATCTTACTGCTAGCAGCCCAGGAATAAAGACCCCGAAGATCTGCCTCTTTCCGAAGACGACGGAGCAGGACAAGAAAGCCGGCTCTCTTCACCCGCTTCCTCCGACGAGGCCTCTGAAGCAAAATTGAGCTGACCGGCAAGAGTGGAGCTGCGTCGTGCTTAAGCAGCGGTGGGAAAACAACGTCGTATCGTTGACTCTGAAAGTTATATATAGCAGATTTGATCGCCAGTAACGCATGGCGATCATAAGTCCAAAGAGAGATGACACCGGACAAAACCGTAGCAAGAACACTTGCATAACATATAAAGTAAACAAACACACGGACGGAGGCAGCGGCACAGCCAAACACAGCGCCATCTTGCTTCCGTGATAAAGAAAAACAGGAAAAAGACTTGAAAAAGTCATGTTTTTCCCTCCAGGAACCACATGGCTTCACTTTTAAAGGTGAAGTGTGAAAGAAATGGACATATTTGAAGTCCAACACCTTTTTCCAGTCACATTATTAAAGCAGACAAACTACAAGCTCATTTTCATTCCAACAAGTCATCTTCTGACCTGGACTAACAACACTGGTCTCTATGTGCAGCTGACTGTGAGACCAGTGCTCAGGGAGCGTCTACAAAGTGCAACACTGAAAGAACATCACACACTCATTTGCTTCCATCATCCAACCTGAAGAGGAAACAGAGACAGCTCCCCTTCAAAGTAAAAGCTGCTCCTTTTGGACACAGTATCAAAGAAAGTCTACAGTATAACACAGAAAAGACAGAACAACGTTTTGGTTGTTTTTAAATTGTGCAGAAACGAAACTACACTAAGCTCAATTATGTGACAGACATTTCATCCCATGTCAGTTTGGCATCATCCTGGGCCGGATTATCCAGCACACACTCTGACCACAGGCCCAGGGGCCACGCACAGCTGGGCTCCATCCAAGAGACAGGAAACAAACCAACACAATAATAAAAGCACCATGTGATCTTCTTACATCTTCAAGACAAACATAGTAAAAACATGAGCATATTTGTTTCCTGATAAAATGATGTGACAGGTAGAACAGAGTAAAGTGGTGGTGTTACAGCCTTTCTCCCCTCTGCTGCCGAGGCTGTTAGTCTCTCCCAAACTCAGCTACAGGACTTCCAAATGAATGAAAGCAGCAGAAGTGGCTTTACAAATGAAAGAGGAAGAGGAGAAGAAGAGGAGAGGAGGCCACCCTGACCATCACTCCAGCTGAAAACATCACACTTCCATTAAAGTTGTGAGGAAATGTTGAGCAGGATGAGCTGCTGGCTAATCTGGAGGCTGTAGCAGCAGCTCACAGTCACAGTGGGTTTCCACTCATGAAAAGCTCTGGCTGCTTCATTTCTCATCTCATATCAGAGACTTTAATGCTTCACTGAAGCTGTACTGTGATGCTTCCATATCCCAGTGAGGCCTCCATAATGACTTCAGCTGTTCTGTACACACACTGTGTGCCCTGTATGGCTCAAAGTCTCTGCAGCCTGTTTTTATCTGCTATCATCAGATCTTCATCATCCTCATTCACATCCCTCCACACACTCTACAGCCTCATCAGCACTGACTTCATCTTCACTGACTGATGGAGCACAACATGAACCTGTGGAGGCTGAAACACTGTCCTGTCAAACATCTCCCCGTCACCACTCCACTTCTGTCAGCCTTTAAATGAACCCTGCTCAAGTCTGTCACTTCTGTTTGGAGCCAAAAGGAAAAACTGTTGTTCAGTCGTTTGGCAAGACAACATTTCTGAAAGCACTCAAACTTCTTCACATTTGTCTTCAGAGACATCCTGAACATTTAGGAACTAAAGAAAGCTTCAAACATCAATCAAAGACCTGAAATATAGAAAAACAAAAAACAGCTGCAGTCAGTGAACTCACCTCAGAGTCTCCAGTCGACAGTTTGGACTCTCCAGTCCCAGCACACAGAAGCTTCATCCCTGAATCTGGAGGTCATCATTTCTACTCATGTCCAGCTCTGTCAGATGGGAGGGGTTGGACTTCAGAGCTGAGGCCACAACTTCACAGTGAGACTCTGAGAGTCGACACTGAGTCAGTCTGTGATGATAGAAAATATAAATGTGTTATTATAAAAGCAGAAAATCTGCATTATAAACACAGACTGAATGTATATGAAGACAAAACAGAGTGAGGTCATAATCTGATGAATCTGCTCTTCACATCTGTGCTTCAGCTCCTCTTACTGTGTTTGACATGACACAACGATTGAGTCTCTCTCAGACCTGCAGACTTTTAATGAGAATCTTTGTTTGGCTTTAATCTGCAGATGAAGGAGGAAGATGGTGTCACTGTTAGGTTTTGTATTGTTCATTGTCATTTATGCTTAGAAATATTTACTCATATATGCTTAGAAGTATATAATCATTTGTAGATTGAAAGAATGTCTCATCCTAGGAGGTCTGTAAAAACTCTGTGTAGCATGAAGAGGGGGTGCGTTCACTGCTCCACAGAGTGTTCTGGCATAGATCCGTATCTTCTCTTGTTGATATATGGCATAGCAAACACACGTATATCTGTTTAAGTATAAGAGCCTTTTGTTCAGATGGACCTGCTAGACTCCTGGCACCAGCTTTGGGGAAGTCTTCACAGGGTCACATCTTGACCTCACACACACACACACACACACACACACACACACACACACACACACACACACACACACACACACACACAAAGGCAAGGTACTCTTTGTGTGTATGTAGACATCATATGTTAATGAACCTATGCATATTCATGTAACCTCAATAAAAGAGCAGTGTTACGGGAAAACGGACGAGAGCAACTGGGGTCAAGCGAAGGAACGGCGTTTGTCCGGTTCTCTCCCGTGCACGAAAAACATGAAGAACTTTGCCTACTTCGTGTCTTGCTTGCGGTGTAATTATATGTCTTCAACGTTCCAGCGAATAGGTTCAAGCTACAAACCTATCAGTCACATTTAGGCTTCCATAATGTCCACAGTCTGTGACTGAGATCTGATCCAGAGTCAGAGTGAAGACACACATTTGGACTGTTTCCTGTTTTGACTCCAGAACATTTTGAATGAGTTCAGCTCAGTGAAGAGTTCCAGCTGGAAAGATGATCTCTGTTTGCTACCTGCTGTCAGGTACGACTGTTCACGTCCACACGCAGGAAAAACCTGCTGACTGTTACCAAACGGAGCAGAAATCTCATCACTGGACAATAATGATGAATGAACTCAGAGCTGCTGATATCAGATCTGATTTCAGGGGAACTAAACACAGAAATGATTGGCTCATTTTAACTTTCTGAGCCATTATCTGCTGGTGTGTCGCTAGTTGGCAGAAAATGATTTGTATTCCTGTTCGGGGCTTCAGTGTTTATGAGTCCAGATCCAGGTGACAGCAAGTCAAAATGATGTTACCTGTCTGTGTCCAGCAGCAGCCTGTATTCACTTTGAATATTGTTATAACCTGACATGGATCAGTTTGTCTTTGATTGGTTTGTAAATGTCACCTTTCCATTGGACCTGAGTGACGGTACAAAGACAGAGAGGGAGAGAAAGGAGAGAGAGGATGGAGACAGCAAAGAGAGCAAACACAAACAGGTGAGAGTGGACAGGTGACCAAGGTCAGCAACCAATCAGAGAGCTTCTGTTTGACCCACAGTCACTGATGATGACTGCACATAACCAAGCAGTGTGTTACTCTGATATCAAATATGGATCCTGCTCTTATAATAATGATCATCAGATGATATTATTGTGTTATTTTGTAGCTGAATACGATGCTTGTGTGATTATCAGTGAAAGAAGCAGTGAGGAGGATGGAGAGAGAGAGAGGACAGAGGGTGAAGTTAGAAACACTAAAAGGATTTTTCATGGATTTCATGAATGATTTGAGTGATTTCAGCAGGACACTTAAACCTTGTCAGTGGAACGTCCTAAAGAACATATTCACTGATATGAAACGTGTCATTGAACAGGATTAATATCAATGGAAACATGGTGGAAACAGCTGTGACTGCATGGATGTGACACACTTCAAATCTGTTCTCCACTCTTGGATTTGGGATCCATGGAGCTGCTGCTGAGTCTGTACAATAAAGGAATGGTGTGGAAGGTTGCAGCGTACGGACACAAACACTTTGTGCTTACAATCTGATTTTATTTTCAACATTAAACTACTAACCTACACTGATCAATGATGTTAATGATCACATCTGGACTCACCCAGCCTTTCTGCAGTTCCTCACAGCTGGAATCAGTCTCTGTCGTCCCTGCTCTGATGTGGTTGTACTTCTGCAGGTCCAACTCATCCAGAACCTCCTCTGACATCTGCAGCATGAAGGCCAGAGCTGAGCACTGGATCTCAGAGAGTTCCTTCTCTGATCTGTTCTCTGACTTCAGGAACTCTTGGATCTCCTGATGTACTGAGAGGTCGTTCATCTCCATCAGACAGTGGAAGATGTTGATGCTTCTGTCTGGAGAGATTTCATCACTGTTCATCTCCTTCAGGTTGTTGATGACTATCTGGATGGTTCCTGGACCGTTCTCTGTCTGACCCAGCAGACCTACTAAGAGTCTCTGGTTGGACTCCAGACAGAGGCCATGAAGGAAGCGAACAAACAGGTCCAGGTGGCCATTTTTACTCTGGAGGGATTTCTCCATGACTTTAGTTAAAAAGACATCCAGTGATGGAAGCTATAAGACTTGAACATGTTCTTAAAATAAGATCTGTTTTGTATTCTTCTCGGAAATTTCCCTATAAAACCTTCTACCACCATTGTCTTTCTGTTGGTGTGACAGTGGAACATGTAGATAGCAGCCAGAAACTCCTGAATGCTCAGATGAACAAAGCAGTAGACTGGTTTCTGGAAGATCACACACTCCCTTTTGAAGATCTCTGTACAAACTCCTGAGTACACCGAGGCCTCTGTCACATCCAGACCACACTGCTCCAGGTCTTCTTGGTAGAACATGATGTTTCCTTTCTCCAGATGTTCAAACGCCAGCCCCCCCAGCTTCAGAAGAACTTTCCTATCAGCCTCCGTCAGCTCCTGTGGACTCGTCTCATGTCCCTCATGGTACTTGTTCTTCTTCCTCTTTGTCTGAACCAGCAGGAAGTGTGAGTACATGTCAGTCAGGGTCTTGGGCAGCTCTCCTCTCTGCTCTGTAGTCAACATGTGCTCCAGAACTGTAGCAGTGATCCAGCAGAAGACTGGGATACTACACATGATGTGGAGGCTCCTGGATGTCTTCATGTGGGAGATGATTCTGCTGGACAGCTCTTCATCACTGAATCTCCTCCTGAAGTACTCCTCCTTCTGGCGTCAGTGAAGCCTCGTACTTCTGTTAGCCTGTCAACACATGTAGGAGGGATCTGATTGGCTGCTGCAGGTCGGGAAGTTATCCAGACGAGAGCCGAGGGAAGCAGATTCCCCTGGATGAGGTTTGTCAGCAGCTGGCTGACTGATGACTTCTGTGTGACATCAGACAGCAGCTTCCTGTTGGTGAAATCCAATGAAAGTCTGCTTTCATCCAGGCCGTCAAAGATGAACAAAAGCTGAGAGACAGCCAGCTTCTCTGCTGTGACCTTCTGTAATGTTGGATGGAAAACATGGAGCAGCTCCAGAAGACTGTACTGCTCATCTCTGATCAGGTTCAGCTCCCTGAATGAAAGCAGAACCACCACACTGACATGTGGTTCTCCAAGCCCTCTGCCCAGTCCAGAGTGAACTTCTGCACTGAGAAGGTTTTTCCAACACCAGCCACGCCGTTGGTCAGAACCACCTCTGATGGGTCTCTGTTGGTCAGGTAAGGCTTTAAAGATGTCCTGGCACCTGATTGGAGCGTCAGGGAGGGCGTCCATCTTGGAAGCTGTCTCCAGCTGCCTCACCTCATGTTGGGTATGAACCTCTTCACTCTGTCCCTCTGTGATGTAGAGCTCAGTGTAGATGGTGTTGAGGAGGGTTCTACTTCCTGTTTCATCACTTCCTTCAGTCACACGTTCACATCTCCTCCTCAGACTGATCTTATGTTCATCTAAAACCTCCTGCAGACCAACATCTGCTGAAAGAAAGAAAAACAATGAGACTAAAGAGAAAGAAAACTCTTCAATGTCTGAACAACACAAGAAGTCCAGTTTTCAGAAATGAGTCCATCAGCAGACAGATGTTCAGTCTTACTTTGTACACAGCTGCTCTGACTGGCTGTCTGCAGTGCAGCTCTGCTTCTGGATCTTTCTCCACACTGGGGACAGGAGGAGTCTCCTGATGAAGCAGACTGGTCCCAGTATGAGGAGATGCACTGTCTGCAGAACCAGTGTCCACAGCTGGTAGAGACTGGATCCTTCAGGACTTCCTGACACAAAGCACAGCAGGACAGCTGCTCCTCCTCACAAACACCACTCCTCTTCCTCTCTCTGTGAACACATTTCTTTATCACTAAAACATTTACTGTCAGTGAAAAACATCCAGATGTGACCAAACTGCAGTTCCTCACAGTTCCTTTGATTCTTCAACCCTAATGAGCTGCTCTTCCTGTCTGCCTGTCTCATTAAACACTGAGTGATGAATACAAACTCAACACTTCCTGACTTCACAATAAAAGCTTTCCATCAGAGAGAGACAGTTATGACTTTCACTGTTTTACAGCCGCTGTGTGCAGATAATCTGGGTCAGTTCACGCTGAAGCAGCTTAGAAGTGTCCGTGTAGAGCGTGGTCTGACTCACAGAGACTTCTGATTTTCTGTATTTAAACAAACATGATGAAGTGCCTGCCTGGGTGGAGCTTGTAATGGCCTCTCGCTCTTGGTCCACACAGTTATGATGATTACACCACCTGTTGCTGACTCACCTGGGCTTACCGGTAACCATTTAACGCTGCGGCATGGAGCAGTTTGTCGCTGGAACATTGACCCTCCTGTGTTCATGATCTCAGCTCCTTGCTAAAAAATCTCTCTCTAAATTCACCAGTTGGGTTAACTTTGTGTATACTTTGAGTATATATTTCCCCGGACCTGGTTACAGTCGCTTACCTGTGACTCCCGTGTGTGGCTGTGTGAGTGGAGAGCAGGACAAGAGTGACTGAAGAGGAGTGAGTGTGGACTCCCTTCCCTCTTTTCCCTGGAGCCCTGGACCCCCTCCCCAACTTACTGTACATATATAGAGCACTGTGGTTCACCCCTTTGGTAAATAAACTGTCACCTTTTTGTTTGTCAGAACTCAGTCTGTGCTTGAGTTCCTCTGTTAGCCATGACATTTTGTTTGTACTTCCTTTTTTTTTTCTTTTTTTTCTTTTTTTGAACCAAAATGCAGAAACATTGGGGGGAAACCCTCACTGCTTCCACTGAAATTATCAGCCAGGTGCTGCTAGTTAATGCACTTCATTAACTGCTCATCAGGTGTGTTAAGAGGAAAGATGGAAGTGATCAGAGAAGCACCTGTTGCTGACAATCAATCTGGAAAGGATTGTAAGACCAAACGTTTTTAAATCCATTGTAATACAGCGTGAAAAATTCATAATTGTAAACATTCAAGACAGCTGGTTCAGGCTGGCCCAAAAAAGATCTAACAAGCATGGATTATTTGGAAGAGCTGCCAGGAGCGTCGTCTCCCTAATTCATAAAGCTGCATCTAAACAAACCAAAAGACTTCTGAAACCGAAGTGGAAATATTTTGTCGACAAAACAGCACGTAAGCACAGGTACCTCATTCCAACAGTCAACCATCAGTACTCCAGTTTGACTGCATTCTGACACGCAAACGCATTTACGGCTCGTCTGCAGGTGTTTTTGTTCACCTGGGGTTTAAGGTGCCTGGTTTACCTTTTAGAGAGACATTAGAGAGTTAATGCTTTTATTTTTTAATTCGATTTGTTTTTCAAATGTCACGTGTGTGAGACTCTGTCTTTTGATTATTCTGAATATTCTGCCTTTACGTACTTGCACCTCAGTAGCCATCTCGGATAATGGCCCCACTTTAAGTTAAGGTTAAAGCTTTGTTTGCTTTTGTAAACATACGATAAAAATGTATGTTGTTTTGCACGAAAGAACAATTTTCGTGCAAAAATAACAAAAAACACCTCGCGAGTCCTGTACTTGGGAAGCTTGTCTCCTCAAGCTTATCTTAGTTTGGTGACATGATCAGAAATTTGTAGCTATTTTAAATAGATTATACAAAAAACACAAAAAGGTTGTTTTTTTTGTTATTTCCAAATATTTGTCAGGGGTTTTAAGTATACAATTGATTTATCAAATATAATATATAAGTGAATAAATAAATGAGTGAAATAAGCTTTAGTTTTCTTTTTATAATCGTCACACACACCAGTCCAGTTTTTATGGTAAGCTGAGCTAAACTTGCGGGGCTCCGTACTAACTAACTACAGCACACACGGTCGCACCCATCGATTGATGTGGAAAGAAGTCACAGCCAGCAGCTCCTTCAGAGCACAGAGAAGCTAAACGCTGACCTTTGAGAAAATCGTCCATGTGAGTGTGCAGTGGCGTGTCACATGACAGCAAGGAGAAAAATAGTTCTCAGGTGTTTTTCCTTCTTTTTTTTTTTTTTTTGCCTGTCCCGTTTGGCTCTTTTGCCATCAGAATTGTTGTCTAAAGGCAAAGAAAGATGCCCAACGGATTTACTTTACCAAATTGACCATCCCAGCCTTGCCGTAATGGTCCATTTGATTCACCTTTCATTGTTTATTTTATTTTCACTTACTGAATACGGGACAGACTTGACTGGGGGAAAGAAGGGGAGAAAGAAAGAGGGAAAGAGAAACAGCTGAGAAGAGGGATGGGGGAGAAGGGCAAAAGACAAGAACCAACAGAACGGGCAGAGAAAAAAAAGAAAAAGAAAAAAAATGCATATATAAATCACCTGGATCACCTGCTGAGAAAGAAAAAAGAAAACAAGCAGAAGAGAACAAGAGTAATAGAATAAACAACATCACAATGATATATGGGAATATGACAGTAAATACTAAATATTAAACATTACTGTGCAGCACATAAGATCAACAGAACACAGTGTGCTTTGAGGTAGGAGCCAAAAAGGGTGTATCGGGGCCTGGAGCCTGGGGCTCGCTCGGGCCACTTCGGAGGTGGGGTGCCCCCGGCCTCTCGGCCTGGGGCTCGGTCACTCAGGCGCAGCTGGCTGCCGGCGGAGCTCACGGGCGCGTCACTGCAACTCCCCCTGGCTTCTGCTCCGCGGCTGCTGAGTGAGCCCTCATCTGGGACTCTCCTCAGCTCTTTCCGGGACAGTGGCGCAGCTGCCCCTCTGTTGGTCTTCCTTGGTCTCTTGTGTTCTGGGGGCCTCTGGATGTCTGGAGTTTTGATCTCCTCCACACCTGCTTCAAGCCCTGGAGGACGGGGCTGTGGCCCCCCCACACCCTCTAGCAGATTATTACATGAAGGAACCTTTTAAAAACAAAAAACAAGCGCGTCCATGCTCACAGGTGTACACATGGGTGATCACACCCACAAACTACACCCTTTTTGGCTCCTACCTCAAAGCACACTGTGTTCTGTTGATCTTATGTGCTGCACAATAATGTTTAACATTTAGTATTTACTGTCATATTCCCATATATCATTGTGATGTTGTTTATTCTATTACTCTTGTTCTCTTCTGCTTGCTTTCTTTTTTCTTTCTCAGCAGGTGATCCAGGTGATTGATATATGCATTTTTTTTCTCTGCCCGTTCTGTTGGTTTTTGTCTTTTGCCCTTCTCCCCCGTCCCTCTTCTCAGCTGTTTCTCTTTCCCTCTTTCTTTCTCCCCTTCTTTCCCCCAGTCAAGTCTGTCCCGTATTCAGTAAGTGAAAATAAAATAAACAATAAAAGGTGAATCAAATGGACCATTACGGCAAGGCTGGGATGGTCAGTTTGGTAAAGTAAATCCGTTGGGCATCTTTCTTTGCCTTTAGACAACAATTCTGAGGGCAAAAGAGCCAAACGGGACAGGCCAAAAAAAAAAAAAAAAAAAAAGGGTGTAGTTTGTGGGTGTGATCACCCGTGTGTACACCTGTGAGCATGGACGCGCTTGTTTTTTTTTTTTTAAAGGTTCTTTCATGTAATGATCTGCTAGAGGGTGTGGGGGGGCCACAGCCCCATCCTCCAGGGCATGAAGCAGCTATGGAGGAGATCAAAACTCCAGACATCCAGAGGCCCCCAGAACACAAGAGACCAAGGAAGACCAACAGAGGGGCAGCCGCGCCACTGTCCCAGAAAGAGCTGAGGAGAGTCCCAGATGAGGGGTCACTCAGCAGCCGCGGAGCAGAAGCCAGGGGGAGTTGCAGTGACGCGCCCGTGAGCTCCGCCGGCAGCCAGCCGTGCCTGAGTGACCAAGCCCCAGGCCGAGAGGCCGGGGGCACCCCACCTCTGAAGTGGCCCGAGCGAGCCCCAGGCTCCAGGCCCCGATACGCGTCCGCCAAGGAGTGAGCCGGTCTGTACCTGGACACCCATCCCCGGACACAAAGAACCACCAACGCACCGATGTCTGAGGGAGTCCGCCACTGGCAGGGGAAGTGGTGGTAGGGGGAGATAGGCCTCCAAACCTTGGAGGGCCTGAGATGTCCCCAGAGAGGTGGCGCCTGACACCCAACCTGACATATAGACACAGACATACAGGCACTTTGTACAGGTACTGTCATGGTCTACGGTGGGTGGCTGGAGTTTCCATTAGGCTCCTGAACTGATCTGGGATCCGCCCCTGGGCAGGGCCAACTCCAGCTCCTGCACACCTGGAGCCTATTGCAGGCAATCAAGCCAGAGGGATTTAAACCACACATCGATGTTCATTCACTGCCAGTTCGTCATCAACACATTTGCTGTACCCACCCTGGCTCACACTCCACCTCCGGACTCAGGATACCTAGTGATCATTCTGGAAATCCCTCTGCGCCTCACCTGCCTGCCCTCCTGCCATCACACTCCATCTGGAGCCCCGGATCTCAGGTCAGCTTTTCCACGCCACTCAGCCTCCCCTGGATCTTCATCACCCCCCTCTCAAACACTCCAGGTCTCTAACTGCAAGTAAGAATTGCCGCTCTTAGACTGGCCACTTCTGAGCTGCCTTCACTACCTGCCTAACTCCTATATCCTCTTCCCCCAGTGTGACTGTTCCCCACTCAGCCCCGTTCCGCATCTCAGGCCTCGTTCCCTCGCCCTAGCCACGTTCCCCAGGGCACGCCACACCAAGGTTCCACGTCTCGTCATTTTCTGTCTTTGTCACGTTTTTTCCCTTGCACTTAACCGTAATAAACTGTTAAATCATCTACTGTCTCCGCTCTGGGTTTCTGCACCTGAGTCCTATTCGGTACTGGCCATCCCTCGCCGTGACAGTACGAACTGGCCAACAAATGGACTCAGCAGACCCAGTATGTGCAGCAGTCTCCAAGCAGGGAGCCATTTTAGGGGCTCATGAGCAAGCGTTGCAGGCTCTCGACACCCGGTGTCAAGCCATAGGCGAGACTCAGGCTAGGATCTTAGCCTCCCTGCAGGAGATTCAGGCGGCTCTTTCCCCTCCTCCAGGCCCGTCCTCTGCGTCTCCTGCGCCCGTGGCAGAACCTCCCCAGTCTTCCCAGCTCCGACCCCTTCGGGCTCCGTGTTTCGCGACGCAGCATTCCCAGAACCCGAGCCGTACTCTGGGGAGCAGGGCCGCTGTACGGCCTTTCTACTGAAATGTTCTCTCGCGTTCACGCATTCACCCCGTTCATTTACTAGCGAATCAGCTCGGGTAGCATATCTGGTGGCTAAGCTTCAGGGCAAGGCACTGTTATGGGCCGAGGCGTACCTGTCGGTTCATCCGCTCCCAACCTGCTCGTTTGATGATTTTCTGTGCGAGTTTAAAAGGACCTTTACTCACCCAGTATCGGAGGGTAGTTCTGATGAAAGGTTGCTCGGGTTGCAACAGGGGAGCCGGAGTGTCGCTGAGTTCATTATCGACTTCCGTACCGCAGCCGCCGAGGCCAATTGGCCCGATCATGCCCTTCGGGGAGTGTTCCGTCGCGCCTTAAATGACGAGCTCAAAGACCAGCCCGCTTCCCGTGATGAGCCCAACTCCTTTGAAGACCTGGTCTCCCTTTCCCTTCGGATAGATAATCGCCTGAGGGAAAGGGAGGCAGAAAAGAACCAGAAACATCATAAACCTGCGCCTCGTACGTTTTCACTTCCTCCACCGTCACGTCCGGTGTCAACATCCGCTCCCGTTTCCGTGGAAACGGACGCCGCTCCGGAGCCTATGCTAATCGGCCGCTCTCGTCTCACACCAGAGGAGCGAGAACGACGGCTTCGGTCGGGCGCGTGTTTTTACTGTGGCTCAGTGGAGCATAGGTTAGCACAGTGTTCGGTTCGGCCAAAAGGCTCCGCCCGCCGGTAATTTCGGGGATACAGGTGGGCGGATCCTCTTTCAGTTCCAAACCCCGGTTGATTCTACCAGTCACCATGTGTCTAAATAAAGTTTCTCACCCCCTCCATGCTCTCGTTGATTCCGGAGCAGAGCAAAATTTAATAGATTTAGCTCTCGCTAGACGCCTTCACTTGCCACTCAAGACTCTCGATCCTCCCATCCCTGTTACCGCATTAAACGATCAAATATTTTCTCAGATAACCCATCAGGCTGGCCCCGTAACCCTCGTCACCTCTGGAAACCACCATGAAGCCATTACCTTATTCACCCTCTCTTCTCCTGATTCACCACTCATCCTAGGCTACCCCTGGCTACAGAAACACAACCCTCATATAGACTGGTCTGGAAGTAAAATCGCTAGTTGGAGCCTTTTTTGTCTAGCCCAAAGCCTCAAGTCTGCCCTACCGCCGGGTGCCCCTGACACTGGACGCTGGTCCAGCTGACCTCACACTCGTCCCACCTGAGTACCATGACCTCCAGGAAGTTTTTAGTAAAGACAAAGCGTCGTCCTTACCACCCCACAGGCCTTATGACTGCGCTACCGACCTTCTACCTGGTGCTCCGCTTCCCTCTAGCCGGCTATTCAACATCTCCAGACCAGAAAGAGAGTCCATGGAAAAGTACATCCACGAGTCATTAGCTGCAGGTATCATCCGCCCATCCTCCTTTCCAGTGGCCGCCGGCTTCTTTTTTGTGGAAAAGAAGGATAAATCACTCCGTCCATGCATAGACTACAGAGGGTTAAACGACATCACCATTAAAAACAAATATCCTTTACCCCTTATCAGCTTGGCCTTCGAACCCCTCCATGAAGCCACCGTATTCACCAAACTGGATCTCCGCAATGCCTACCACCTTGTCCGCATCAGGGAGGGGGACGAATGGAAAACAGCTTTCAATACGCCCCTAGGTCATTTTGAGTATTTGGTCATGCCGTTTGGGTTAACCAATGCCCCCGCTGTCTTTCAGAACCTGGTCAACGACGTGCTCCGTGATTTCCTGAACCAGTTTGTCTTTGTTTATCTTTATGACATACTCATTTTCTCCAAGACCCCCCAGGAACACCATGTCCACGTCCGAGCAGTCCTCCAACGCCTCCTGGAAAACCGACTTTAAGTCAAAGCCGAGAAATGTGAGTTTCATGCACAATCTGTCACTTTTCTTGGCTATATACTCGCAGGAGGGCAGGTGAAGACGGATCCAGCCAAGATCCGCACGATCCTGGAGTGGCCCACGCCCACGTCACGCAAGCACCTACAACGTTTCCTCGGCTTTGCCAATTTCTACCGGAGGTTTATTCGCAACTACAGCCAGGTAGCCACTCCTCTCACTACACTCACATCCACCAAAAGACAGTTCATCTGGACACCTGAAGCTGCGGCAGCATTCAGTAGGCTCAAGCGTCTATTTACCTCAGCTCCAGTATTGTGTCACCCAGACCGCTCCAAGCCATTCGTTCTAGAGGTAGACGCGTCCGACGTCGGCGTCAGAGCGGTCCTCTCACAGCATTCAGGTCCCAAGGCCAAGTTACACCCGTGCGCCTTTTTTTCACGCCGACTCTCGTCAGCTGAACGCAACTATGATGTAGGGGACAGAGAGTTGCTGGCTATCAAGTTAGCCCTGGAGGAGTGGCGTCACCTATTGGAAGGAGCGGAATACCCATTTACCATCTTCACAGATCATAAAAACCTTACCTACCTCAAAACGGCTAAGCGTCTAAACGCTCGCCAGGCCCGTTGGTCTCTGTTCTTTGATCGCTTCAAGTTTGCCATCTCTTTCCGTCCAGGTTCCAAGAACACAAAGGCCGATGCCCTGTCTCGTCTTTACGACCCAGACGCTGAACCCACCGAACCAGCTCCTGTGCTTCCTACCTCCTGCCGCGTAGCGTTGTTATCATGGGATATAGAGGACTCCATCCAGTGAGCATTGCAGGATGAACCAGACCCAGGCACAGGTCCTCCGGGCCGCCGCTTCGTTCCCGCAGCGACCCGTTCGGCTGTCCTTCAGTGGGCACATGCCTCCCAGTTTTCCTGCCATCCTGGGATTGGCCGCACTATCGCACTACTACGTCGTCACTTCTGGTGGGCAACACTGGAACGTGATGTGCGGGAATACGTCTCGGCTGTGACGTGTGCGCCAGGAACAAGACCCGAAATCAGCGACCCTCCAGTCTTCTACAACCTCTAGCCGTACCTTCTCGTCCTTGGTCCCACATTTCCCTGGACTTTGTCACGGGCCTGCCTAGGTCTGCAGGTAAAACAGTGATACTCTCTGTGATCGACAGGTTTTCAAAAGCGGCTCACTTCGTTGCCCTGGAGAAACTACCCACTGCTACGGAAACTGCCAGACTGATGGTCGACCACGTCTTCAAACTCCATGGGATTCCCGCCGAGGTCACTTCTGACAGGGGACCGCAATTTACGTCCCAGGTCTGGAAATCCTTCTGCTCTGCCCTAGGTGCTCAAGCCAACCTCAGTTCTGGTTACCACCCTCAAACCAATGGGCAGACTGAGAGGCTCAACCAAGAACTAGAGTCCATGCTCCGCTGCATGGTCTCCCATAACCCGGCTACTTGGTCGGCGCATCTCCCATGGGTGGAGTATACGCACAATTCTCATGTGTCCGCATCCACTGGCCTCTCTCCCTTTGAAGCGTCCCTGGGCTATCAGCCTCCCCTCTTCCCCGAGGAAGAGGCTGATTTGGCTGTGCCTTCCATCCAGCACCATCTCCAGCGCTGCCGCCGCGTCTGGACTCGGACTCAGGGGGCGCTGAAGACGGCTGCTGCCCGCCACTGCCGCTATGCAGATCGTCTACAATCGCCAGCTCCTCGGTACACTCCAGGGCAGAAGGTGTGGCTGTCGGCTAAGGATGTTCCCCTTAAGGTTTCCTCCCGCAAGCTGGCTCCTCAGTTTATCGGGCCATATGTCATCCACTCGGTCATCTCGCCCTCTGCCGTGAAGCTCGAGCTCCCTCCCAGCCTTCGGATTCACCCAGTTTTTCATGTTTCCCAAATCAGGCCTGTGCTGTCCAGTGTGCTGTGCCCGCCTTCCGACCCCCCTCCACCCGCCCGGCTCATCGATGGTCATCCGGCCTATACGGTTCGGAGGATCGTTGATGTCCGCCGCCGTGGTAGGGGTCGCCAGTTTTTGGTGGATTGGGAGGGGTTTGGGCCTGAGGAGCGTGCCTGGGTTCCTCGCTCGTTTATCCTTGATCCTGCTCTTGTCTCTGGTTTTTTCAGGTCACGTCGCGGGCTGGGGACCAATCGGCCGCCGGGTGGCGTCCCTTGAGGGGGGGGGGGGGGGGTACTGTCATGGTCTACGGTGGGTGGCTAGAGTTTCCATTAGGCTCCTGAACTGACCTGGGATCCGCCCCTGGGCAGGGCCAACTCCAGCTCCTGCACACCTGGAGCCTATTGCAGGCAATCAAGCCAGAGGGATTTAAACCACACATCGATGTTCATTCACTGCCAGTTCGTCATCAACACATTTGCTGTACCCACCCTGGCTCACACTCCACCTCCGGACTCAGGATACCTAGTGATCATTCTGGAAATCCCTCTGCGCCTCACCTGCCTGCCCTCCTGCCATCACACTCCATCTGGAGCCCCGGATCTCAGGTCAGCTTTTCCACGCCACTCAGCCTCCCTGGATCTTCATCACCCCCCTCTCAAACACTCCAGGTCTCTAACTGCAAGTAAGAATTGCCGCTCTTAGACTGGCCACTTCTGAGCTGCCTTCACTACCTGCCTAACTCCTATATCCTCTTCCCTCAGTGTGACTGTTCCCCACTCACCCCCGTTCCGCATCTCAGGCCTCGTTCCCTCGCCCTAGCCACGTTCCCCAGGGCACGCCACACCAAGGCTCCACGTCTCGTCATTTTCTGTCTTTGTCACGTTTTTTCCCTTGAACTTAACCGTAATAAACTGTTAAATCATCTACTGTCTCCGCTCTGGGTTTCTGCACCTGAGTCCTATTCGGTACCGGCCATCCCTCGCCGTGACAGGTACTTTGTACTGTCTATTCAGGTCCCTGTAAGTATTGGCCTTTCTAAAACATTATATTTATTCTGCTTTGATCGTTTCGTGTGCTGAGCATAGCTGGACTGGCCATCACCATTTGCCCGGTGGGCCGATGGTGATTTTTGGTTTTTATGGGCCGATGTTTGTTTTTTTTCCGTAACAGTATAAACACAGAAAGGTGGTGGATTGGCCAGATGAAGGGAGATGTACGGTGACCCTGAGAGGCCAAACGGACTGCAACTTCAGAAAACACTTGCAAAAAGAAAAATGCTGCAAAAAGAAAACGCTGCAAAAAGAAAAATGCTGCAAAAAGAAAAACGCTGCAAAAGCACACACAACACAACGGAAATGTTTCTGGGGAGACAATAACCGGACGGACCAGTTGCACGAACCAAAACATGTATGTATGGCTGTATCCCAATTCAGGGGTTGTGTCCCAATTCAGGGTCTGCAGCCTTAAAGGACACAGCCTTAATGATCCTCAAGGGCCATGTAGTCAAAGACCGCTAAGGCCGAAAGTGTGAGGCTTGTAGGCTTGTGAAATGGGACGGTCTAGCCTCCGCCGCGCTGCCCAGGTTGTCTAGCAACCATGATACTAACAGCTGGAAACTTTTCATACAGCTTTGTTTGACAGAAATGAAGGAGAACATATTTTGTACATTTGTTTCTACATGAGCTTTGTGTGATTTGATAAGTATCTGAGGCTGAGACCACAGGACAGAAAAACATGATTTTTGGGCTTCATTTCTGTACTGAACAGTCATTTAAGATTAGCTAGTAAATAACAATTAGCTAATGTTGTTCATGAGACTAAAGTCATCTCACTTTGGTAATGTAAATATAATATGGCCAATATTATATTAATCATTATTAGTTATTACAGCAGTGAACATGAACTCTGTGCCAAACACTGAGCTTCAGTAAAGATTCAAGTTGAAGTTATTTATATTTCCTATCACCTTAAATCTTCACTCAAAGACAAGTATCTTTGACAGTGTATATATAGATGTATCATATATAAGAGACAAATATTGTTCTTTTAATATGTTGGCATTACTAAATTTGGCTCAATGTTTACATATATGTGTAAAAACAAAATGTACGAGCTGTGAAAACTGTTTCTGATAGAATGAAGAGTAGACTGATATATTAAATATTCCTTTATTGGGTTAGAAAATCAGACCATGTCATAACTGCTTTAAGTCATACAGAATAGATATCAGAGCCTTAAACAGGCTGACTTCTGCTAAATGGGTCCAACTGGTCAGAAAGTATACAAACACATAACATCCTTATAGAATATGATTTAACACTATAGATCAACTTACCTCAGAATATATAAAGCATATAAACAATTACAGCAATATGATGCAACAAACACAGCAGTGCTACTGATCCAAAATACTCAAAGCTTCATAGAACTGAAACAAACATTTCTTTTTAGCTCCATTCTGCTGCTGATACATACTTTAGGTTTCTGAATATTAAACTTGTTGCTGCCTTTCATAGTGTGTAACTTGAAGGCCCTGAGTACTTTCTCCCACACCGAAAACACTGGGATGATAACATTATTTGAACATTACCTAATAAGACTGATTCAGGACAGACAATTAGTGATTTTAAACTTTTCTAGCAGTCCTTCACAAACAGGGAACAGTGTCTATTCTCTCCATCTGTCAGCTGCTGCTGGCTCTTCCTCCTCCTCTTCCTCACACACTGCTGAGTTTGTCCTGGTGGATCATCAGGGGTGCAAAGCCTCACAGATGATGTGCAGCAGTGGGTCCCTCAGTCTGTCCTCACTCTGGACACTTGCAGTTGTCACACATGGAAATCAAATGTGTGATAAGCTGCAGGATTCAAACACAAGTGTAACTTATAAATACATGTTCATACTTTTATTACACAATTAGAGAGAAAGAAACAGAGAGAGAGTGCAGGACAGACAGACAGGTGACAGTCTCAGGTGTAGACACTGCTACAAAACAGCACAAGAGAAGGAGGATTTAGTGTTTGTGTTATTACGAGTAGGGGTGGGTTTTTATAATCGATTTATCGATTAAAATCGATTCTGGCTTGGATAACGTGAAATCGATTCAATAAAATCCTGAATCGATTTTTTCATATAAATTTATTTTGCCCGAAATGCCAGAATCCCTGGTGAAACCTCAAAATTTCAACAACCACCAAACAGCAAAGACAGTAAATGAGAGCAGGATCACGGATTCTGCACAGAGACGTAAACACACGTAAACACACAGCGCGGACCAGAATCAGTGAGATGTCGACTTTCTGACCTGATGGCACGGACACGGTCGGGGCTGAAAGCCGACAGCTCGCTGATTCTGATCTGTCGGCGGATCCGCGCTTTGTGTTTACGTCATTTTTGCGCTGATTCTAAAGCTGTAGGTTTTATCTCTCTCCAAACAATATTGACCGAACCAGCAGAAAAAGAAGAGCCAAACTACGCTTCACATAAACATCGTCACTCTTCACTCTTCACTCTTCACTCACTTTTACTGTTTTGCTTCCACCACAATAAAATCACACTTCATGCACAGCTCTCTCTCTCTCTCTCCCTTTCTCTTCAAGAACAGTTTCCCGTCTAAAAATCTGTTTTCTGCATTATTCGCTTGCTTGTTACGCACAAGTCTATCGTTGTGTACAGAGGTCTCGGTCGCTATTTTTTTTTTTTTTACATACTTCCGAAAAGAAAACCTAATTTCTGCCGTTCAATACTGAACAAATTTAAACTTTCTAAAATTATGCAAAATGCAAAACGATTAGCTGTGTCTCTAATAAAACCGCTGTAACGTCAGAGGTAACATTTATATGTTGATTAATGGTTTTCTTTTGTTTTTGATGTACTGCAGAAGATTTTTTATAAAATCCCAGGCCAGGAAAACCTGCATGTTTTTCTGTGTTTTATCTTCAGCTACTTTGACACAAAGGCATCTGCTGTGACGCTCACACCTTTGATAAAGTCTTGCGTGTGTCAGCTTCCTTTTTATAGATACAAAAATATGTAAATGTACTGATCTGAATTATAATATTTCTGACTGTCAAAATTTCCCAGATTCAAATCGAATTGAATCGAATCGAATCGAATTGAATCTAATCGAATCAGGACCTTGTGAATCGGAATTGAATCAATTCTAGAAATCAGTGACGGTACCCAGCCCTAATTACGAGTGCTAAACAAGAAGAGTTCCCAGATGGTACAGTGGACACATGTGGGACTCCTGTGATTAAAGCATCTTTCTTTCAGCGTAACGGGTGAACCGTCAGCTCGTTCAAACACACGTTAAAGTCTGTTTGGCTCGACACCACCGAAGAGAGGCAGCAATAAGATAAGATAAGATAAGATAGAACTTTATTAATCCCTCGGGTGGGTTCCTCTGGGAAATTCGATTTCCAAAAAAGCACAGCACCGACAGAAGTTACAGAGTTATACACACACACATATATATAAATACAGAGACAATATAAATAAAATATACGAAGGGGATAAATAGAATAAATAGGAATAAAAATAAAAATACAAGTGAATTGCACATTTCAAGTATTGAGTCTATTGCACCGTTGACTATTTACAAAAGTATTGCACAAAAGGTATTGCACAGTGAGGTGAAGAGGCACTACAGCTTAGTTGTTCCCTCCTTTGTCCTCCTGTTTCCCCTCCCTCTCCCCTCCAGAGAGGAGTTAAACAGTCTGATGGCGTGTGGGACAAAGGAGTTTTTAAGTCTGTTAGTTCTTGTCTTTGGGAGAAGCAACCTGTCACTGAACAGACTCTTCTGGTTGTTAATGGCCGTGTGCAGAGGATGCCTGGCATTGTCCATAATGTCCATCAGTTTCTTTCTCTCAGTTTCATATAACATAGCTAACCTTAACAATGCAGTGAATCCTGCTTGTTCCGTGATATTCAGGACTGCAAACCGAGCAGCGTCACTGACTTTCAGCTTGTTGTGTTTGTGGATATATGACTGACTTTAATTATCCACAAAATCATCAGATTCTCTGTAAGATTAAGGTCAACTATCGAATGGCCTATAAAGTAAAGGCTTTAAAACAAAGTAAGCGCGGAAAGTACAAATATCGCTAATGTCACATAACTTTGCCGGCAGGTGGCCAACAGTAATGTTTTAATGTTCTTCGTTATTAAACATTTGCACATAAATAAGTGACATAATATTCAGAACTTACTTTTGAAAGTTTACTCTTTGGCCGCTCCGCTCCCAATTCTTTGAAGTGTCTCCCAGTCCCAGTGCACTTGGTAGCATGTTTTGGTTCGTGCCACTGGTCCGTCCGGTTATTGTTATCCGTTGTGTTGTGTGTGCTTTTGCAGCGTTTTTCTTTTTGCAGCATTTTTCTTTTTGCAGCGTTTTTCTTTTTGCAGCGTTTTTCTTTTTGCAAGTGTTTTTCTTTTTGCAGCATTTTTCTTTTTGCAGCATTTTTCTTTTTGCAGCGTTTTTCTTTTTGCAGCATTTTTCTTTTTGCAAGTGTTTTCTGAAGTTGCAGTCCGTTTGCCTCTTCTTCTCTCATTCTCTCCCACTCCCTCTCCTGTTTCTACTTCAATCATGAAACTGATCGATGATCAGCTGACTGGCTTTTCTCTCTTGTTTGTGTATCGCTCACTTTGCGCCAAAAAAGAGGAAAATCTCTCT
>NC_140528.1:84895679-84911205 GCF_057382185.1 Mchenga conophoros | reverse complement strand
TTACTCCTTCTCCCCTCCACCTTCCACCTTATCCCCCCCTTTCTATCTCTGTGCACATCTTTCTTCTTCTGGAGGCAGGTTTATTTGGAAATAGCAGGTGGAGAGGGGGGGTGAAAATTATTCCTCGGTCTTTGTTTGCCCGTTTTTGATACAACTGTGTGCACACGTGCTCCTGTGAAGGTGTGCAGAGTCGTTTTTCCATGAATATTTGCGCTGGGAAAGTGTGCGTGTGCCACCCTTCCACTCTCTGGGGCTCCACTCATACATTTCACATCTGAAGAGCTTTATTTGTACCAAACCTCTGTTACAGACATTGTTACCATGGCTACAGCCCAGTGAGGACCACTGACACAATGATAGACACAGTGGCCATGGCAACCCTATGATCACTAGTGGGTAATATGATAATTCACGGATGAGGCTTCTGACACATTACGGCCACATGAATATGCTCAATCGCTGGAAAGCCGGCCTGTCGCTGGTAATCCACAAGCCTTTGTGCAGCCAGCGTGCCGAGCGACTGACAAAAGATACTCTGCTGTAACCAAGGGTGAGCAGAACTAACAATAGCTGTCCTCTGGATAAGCTGGAACAAGAGGATACATACATATCAAGCTGCTACTCTGCAGATATGCACTGTGTAGCTTGCGCCACATGGGTCGCCACCGAATTCAAATGGCACAATCAATATCATAATGAACCTGTGATTCCGAGGAGTGGTTCCACATTGACGATAGTTAGCAGCCACACTGCCTCCGAAATCCTCGCGATTGGGCAAGCAGGCAAGGTCCCTCAATCCACCTCATGTTACAGTATGGTGCAGAGACAGAATCCAGCAAGACTATTTTACAAGCAGCATCCCATCAATAAATCAGCCCTTCCAAGGTCTGCTTTAATTCAATCCAGAGCAATCTAATTTTATTGGTATGTACTGTAGCCTCTTGCAATGTCATCTGTCAGTAAAAGCATCCCATAAAAGCTGGGGGCCTTGACCTGCTAGAGTGTAATAATATTCATACATACCCCCACCCCCTTCCCCCCTGTCCAATATCACCTCCAGTGTCTCGTGTCTCTTTGAAAAGAAAGCTTCTTTGTTAGCAGCAGATACCAAAACACACTAGAAAGCGAGGCTTTCTGGGATGAGGATAAGAAATACAGAAAACGATTTTCACAAAAGCAAACATCTGCTTTTTTTAACTCACTGATCTGTATCGTAGCTTTCTACGTGGGCCAAATATTTGTGTTAGGCAATATGTTGCAATGCAGTTGGAAAACTTAAAAAATAACATACAATTTTTTAAAAATTAAAAATCACTCCCACCAAAAGACAACAAAACAAATGGTGGCCAACTCAGCAGACTCCAACAGCAAGATGTTGAGCTGTTCCACAACTGCAGTTGACTCATGGTTTACTTACCTAGTCAGATTCTTAAGACGACGTACAAAAAATGTCAAATATGATGCAAAAGCATGGAAGAAAAAAATAACACAAAACAGCAATAGACTTTGTCAACAGCTGGTATAGTCCCCAAAACTGTAGTGCACTTGTGTTTTTGTTCTTTTTAACTCGTTCCAGTTAGAGAAAATGATTTAATAACGCAGTGGTGTTTTAAACACCTTTTTGCCAACAGTTTGGGAAAGACACATTCCAGCTTTATCACATTATCAGTTTGTTGTGGAAGAACTTTGACCAGCCTGCACAGAACCCTCCATCCAATCAGCTGCACCCCCCACCTTTGGGATAAACTGGAAGATCGCCAAACATCAGCGCCCAAGATCTTGAGGAAAGATTTCCATAAAGCAGGGGTTGCGGGGGACTTCAGGCTTCAAGAATCGGTGTCCTACAGGTTTTAGATGTGTCCTTGATCCAACACAGCTCATTTAAATGGCTACATTACCTCCTCAACATGTCTTGAAGTCCTCCAGAGGCCTGGTAATGAACTAATCATCTGATTCAGGTGTGCTGACCCAGGGTGAGATCTAAAACCTGCAGGACACGGGCCCTTGAGGCCTGGAGTTCCCCACCCCTGCCCTAAATTGTTGAAGTCCACGTACTTTTTGGCTATACAGTGTGTCTTCATATAAACTCCTGATGACTTGGCAAAATGTAAATTGGGTTAATCTGCTTCTAAGAACTTGGGCACACTGGGTTATGGTAAACATAGCCTTGAGGGTAGAGCATTAAGTTGGCAGCTGTAGTCTGACAAAAGTAAAGCACGCGCAGAACATTGTTTTAAGGACTCGACTCTGAAGCCATTGATGATTATTATAACTAAAAGACGGCTCGCTCATTATTTGCAGTCCGCAACATTTTAGCCTGCAGGCTGTTATAGTCGATGACATGAGGACAGCGAGCGTTGCCGCGCTGTGGTAACCGATTTAGTTGGACGGCTGACCCTAATGCTTTTATCATAAAGGAAAGATGGATGGAACAAGTCAAATCTCTCTCTCTCTCAGACCCTGTCCCTGCTGAGCAGCAGAAACTGGGAGAGCAGAGAAATGAAGTGACATCATCAGCGTAGGCCACATTCCTGAAGAGGGAGGGGGTGAGGAGGAGGAGGCGGGGGAGAGAGGGAAGAAGAGGAGGAGGAGGAGAATGTCCCAAAACTTTTGAGGTTACAGGACCCGCACCCCCCAAAAACACAGACACACTAACACGCTCTCCCTCTGTGTGTGTGCATGTTTTCTAGCACACATTTCTTTGTGTGATAAAGTACATGGGCTCCTCTTCCTCATCATGTGCTCCCTGTTTTAATTCATGTGCTTCTCCTCCTGTCCCCTCCCCCCACTGCCTCCCCGACTCATACACTCTTCCCCCAACCCCCTACCCCCCCCCCCCCCCCCACCCCCACCCCGTCTCTTTCTCTCTCCACCGACCAGAGGAATGCAAGAACCACATCTGGAACTTATTAGAGAGCGAGCAAGAGAGAAAGGGGTAGATGGAAAGAGAAGAAGTAATGGTGGTGGTGGAGGTGGGGAGGGGAGTGAAAAAAAAAGAAGTCCAGGAGGGAACAGAAAGCGAGAAAGAATGAACTTTGGTAAGCAGAAAAGGGATCACGCTGAGACAGAAAGTCAAAGACGAGCAGAAAAGAAAGTTAACGGCGACACCGGCTAATGGCAATTAACCTCAGTGGGGACGGAGCGGGGGAAGCGCTCGGCTGGCACCTCAGATGTGGGTTCAATCAGTTGTGATTCCAGCGCAAACGTAGCCTTTGAACCGGACTCGACCATATTCTGTGTGAATGAGCAGCTTTGCTGTCCCCACTGAGGGAGCAGTCAAGCCTGAGTAATAGTCCCTTTCTCTATGCCGCTGGCCTCCCGACCACTCCTCCTCCTTCGTCCTGGTCCCTCTCTCCTCACTCCCGGCTCGCTTTTCTTTTCATCCACAACCTCGTCCTACACTTCAATACTGCCCCGCCACCCACCCACCTCACCACCTCTAAAACAAACAAAAAGAAAAGAGTGCAATCACTCTCGATTCCTGCTTCACCCACCTGCCCAAAGGACGACCCCCCCCCCTCTCTCTCTGTCCCCCTTCCTGCCTTCCAAAAGTTTGGGGGTTTTTTCTATTTTTTTTCCTGTAACCCCTCCATCACCTCAAATTGTTTCTTGCTACAGAAATGTGGCTGTGCCATGTTGGAAAATAACAAGGCCAATAGATTCAGTCAGATGTGATAAAGTGTTCCTCTCTCTTGCTCGGGGGACTGTGCATAAAGAAACATTTTTAAGGGGAAGTTTTTTTTTTCTTTTTTCTTTTTATAACTTGTTGGCCGCCGGCCTGTCAAACACAATCAGATTATGAGGCCTTTAAATCCTGGGGCTTCACTTGAGGAACATTTACGTGCATAGCTGCTGAGGATGCTTGCAAGTAAGCGTGCCCGCTTTTGACCGAATTCATCTCGGACCACAAGTCTGACGGCGAATTATCCAACTGCATACTTCTTCGAGGTTTTCGCTGGATCATCCGAGAGCAAGCGAGTACGTTCCTCCTCCCGAGCGCCACTTGAAAAAACATAATAGGACACTCGTGTCCAGAGGAATGCCCTTAAACAAACATATCAACTGAGAGAAGCAATCAACATGTCACACATTGACAAACACCCGCGGGGGACAGAGATGCCAAGAATTTCTTGATTGAATGGAACCCAATGGGGAACAACGGGCGTACATGTACATTATATTACAGCTGGTTCAGTGATTGCTTTCAGTGGCTAATGTCAATTAGAGATGCTTTTTTGGTAAATAGGCTTCATTCGAATCACATAAAAACCGTGACCTCAATTCACATATTAACGGTGGGATGCAGCAGAGCTATATCTCTGCTCACTGGGATCAAAATTAAAAACAGACTTCTGCCTCGCTACATACAGTCTGTCACTCCGGATCTACACTCTGAGCCACAGAGAGCTCAGTATAGGGGGAAAAAACTGGTTCGTTAGCCTCAAAAACCGTAGCAGCGAGCTTTCAAAAAGCATCATATCGCTATAAATAGTTGTGTAAAGTGGTAATCCACTTGGAGGACAAGTTTCTGTAGGTGGAACTTTTATTCTTCATCAGTTACTAGTGCTGCGCTCTCTTTTTTTAATTTCCCGTAGCCATCATCTGAGTCGAAACAAATGAATCGCATCATTTTGTGGCAAACTTTTGATCCCTGGATATTGTTTTCCTAGTATGCATTCATGTGCTAAAAAGTGAGGCTCGTCTATGTGAGATCAGCCCAGACTAACTACAGAATCCTTCTTTTATTTATTGTGAGGACAATAAAAAAGCGCCATATGTTGTGTGATATGGGATATTCCCATGCTAATGAAAAAGAAACCATGCCTGAATCAGAGATAAGAAATCTGTGAATTTATTCAGAGGGAGGAAATGCCACAGATTATTACTGGCAAGAATGTATGTAATGTTGTAAATCAGCAGTTTTAACAGAGTGTTTTAGCACCACACTGGATTCTTTATGAGCCTTTCCCAATTCTTCATTTTTATTTGAGCTATTACAGCCCACTTTGAGTCATTAACATATTGCAGTTGAACCACTGCTTCTCTGATCAAACAACCCCTGAGGAACCCTTCTTTCTCTGGGTGTAAAATCCCCTCTGAGTGTGTCTGACTCTTCCAGCATGTGAATATTTTCTTAGCTGAGGACAACACAGGAATCCGTCTGAGGTCTGTGATTCACAGCCCGGCTGTGTGATTCAGGGCTGGAGAGTACAGTACAGGCAGCAGCAGCTCGTGGCTTGGATGTGCACAAAAGGACAGAGGCTGACAAATGGTACACCTGCACTGGAGCCTTTGTCCGCGTCAGCATTTCAGGCCCGAGGTCTGGCTATAGGTGCAGTGCTGCGAGTCCAACCTCGGGGCTTGAACGCTCATTAGTAAGTTAAAGGAGCGAATTCGCAATGATTGATTATGCAGTAACATTTAACAGCAGCATTAATGGCAGCGCTTGCTTAGGACTTATTACTAGGCTGGTATGTAGATACAAGGCTGGGATCCTGAATCAATCACTCCTGCTGCTAGTACAGACAAACTAACGCTTGCATTGACTTTAAATACCTTAGAACATTCTGATATTCCAAAGCTTTAATTAGCTGCTCCACTAATAACCATCCAATCATTAACACTAGCAGGCAATTATATGTGAGCAAATTGCAGGCTATGGAATACTGTTTTACCCATCTAATGAAGAGATAAGAGTGGGGATCAGAAGCAAAAGAAATTGTGCTCCCAAACCGAAAGCAACTGTTATCTCTTTGGAGGTGATATGAATTCCAGCTCTTTCTGGATTATGTCAACTCCTCTTCTGTTTTTGTAGCCCAGTGCAAAAAATTTTTTAAAATCTCTGGGCAACATTTGAGCTCTCATGTACGGCCCTGCTAATCACGTCGCGGGGAGAGCCTTCAGAGAGCAGATATCTCCTGGTTTGAGAGCGCAGCGTGGAGTAATAATGGATTATACAGCTGTAGCAGACAATGGGACGCAGGGCTTCACACATGTAAAACAGGCTGCGAGCAAGTGTGTCTCATGCACATTCAGTCATGTGGACTGAATGGTTTATGAGGGGGGAGAAATGGGAACGGCATGTGACAGTAACAAGGGGTCAGGGTGGCGAGGAGGGGGATCGGTGGTGGTGCTGCCGCATCGGTTGGCAAATATGTAGACGAAGACGAACCTGCTCCCTAGTACGTGTACATCCTCGCGTGCTTATGTGAACCCTCAGCAGCACTTACTGGGTGGATGCTGAGCAGAAGCAAAAAAAATAAAAAATACAAAGCCTGGCAGACTAGGTGACATCATCCTTTTCTATACCTTCCTTTCCTCCAAACACGCCCCCTACCTATGATGAAGTGGTCTCCTGGCCGCCCAGCAGCCAGCATTGCATTACTCCCCGGTCATCCAAGGTGAGGGAAGGGGTGTGTGTGTGTGTGTGTGTGTATTGGGGGGGGGGGGGGGTATAGGTGGTCTGCTGTGGCTGTGCAATCACAAAGACACACAGATATGCCTCAATCAAACAGGTAGCTTAGAGAAATTATCTTCTCCTCATCCTCCTTCAGCCTCCTGTTTCCTAGCAACTCGGCTACAGCTGTGATTATCATAAGCCAATAGCATACCTGGCACCCCACAGGTACGGTGTGTGTGTGTTGGTGTGTTGGGAGGGGGTGCAGATGCATGGCGGCTACTGCTGCTTAAATGCACAAAGGACGCCAAAGGAGAGGGTGAAATGGATGAGGCGCACAGGTAGAGCAGGAGAGAGGTGTGTGTGCGCGAGGCAGACAGAGGGGAAACGGGGGGGAGACGGCTGCCTCTCAGCACAGAGGATCACTACAGGAGATGGTGGCAGAGCTCTCATTGACTGACACGCCATTCAGAGGCGATAGCAGCGTGGAAGTGCTGCTGGCATGTAGAGCAGCGCTGGTCAATCACTGTCATTCCCGTCACGTCCTCAGCGCCTCACAACCCGTCTGAGTAACGGCGCTGGCAGTTTGTCAAATACGCAAAAGGTCATTTAGGCCGGTGAGCGCGCGCCACACCAGTCATGTTCAAGTTAGACGCACGCGCGCACACAATCGAACGCCTGTAGTCGCGACAATAATCCTAAAAAAAAAAAGAGCGTAATTGCCGCGGTGCAGTCACACGCGCGCGCGTTCTGCGTGCTCGTACGCAGCTACACGCGCTCACAAGGTGATCCATCGCTGCGGTTCATATGGGAATGAAATCATATCAGATCCCCTCTCGTTAGTTTCTACACACACAGACCGCACAGTAAAAACTAAAGACAGGCTCGGTGTGCATTGAGCTTAATGTACACACACACACACAAACATTTGAGTTATTCGAGCTCGAAAGAAAGAGAAAATGTAGTCTTACCAGTTTGAAAACTCAGCACCAAACTCAGGAGGAGCAGCCTCTGCATGGTTCAGCCGACCAATAAGTCCGTTATTGGCTCAAACCTCCGTGAGGACAGCATCAAAAAGCGGGAGTTTACAGGACTTTGACGGTAATTACAGACAGAACAATAATCCTCTGGCGTTGTCCCTCCTCGTCTTCCCCCTTACTAGGCTTGCACTGGCTCGAGTTTTATACCATTTCACTGCTTTTTTTTCTTTACCTCTCTCCTGCTCTCTCAAGCGGCAGTCCGTTTTCTACTACACCGAGGCGCTAAGCGAGCGGCAATGACAAACCTTACTTCCGGTTAGAGCGTCAAAACAAAATAAAATTCGAAGCAGGCGGTTTTAAGTAGCTATGTCATTGCTTCCTAAGCATTTACTCAGAAGCACTGTATGAAAGGTCTTTATACTGTTGGGTTTACTGTGACTTTAAGATTTTTATTTGCATTACTATTACTTTTTAGGGAACTCTGACAAAATGTGAGAGCTCATTTCAAATAATAGACGAGTAGAAATAATATTCTAACGGCTCGAATGCCGTTAATTTCTTCTTAACTTTCTATGATACGTAAAAACAAAAATGATAGTGAAATACAATAAATGTAAACGTTTACTGAGTATGACCCTGCGCGCTACTTCCGGTGTTGTGTAGTAATCTGTCCGACTTGACGTCATATTCTCATTAGCGGCACATTCCTCTCTCTCTTTCTATCACGTCAGCAGAGCCACAGCACTGCCCCCTTCTCCCTCTCCCTCTGGATCTTTAACAGGCCAACACCGTAAAAAAAAAAAAAAAGGGGGGGGGGTATTAAAAAAATAAAAAAATAAAAAAATAAACCCGCTTAGAGAGGCATAATCATTTTGACACATTTGCTGTAGCCGGAACTGCTTGTTTTCTCCTGCTTACTGTGTGGAATTAGGTAATGAAATAAGCTGTAACCCTAAAATTATCAACATGTACACATTAAGGTCAACGTGAGGTCATCTGTTTGAACAGAAACGTATTATTACACTAAGGTAAATCCAGACGGCTTAGAGTAATAAACTGATGTTATAGTCAAATGTCATGACATTGGCTGTAGTGTACAACTAATGTTGTTATGACCAACATATAAGCACAGTGCACCTAAAATAAAAGAGGAGATACTACAAGCATTGGGTTACAGCAAGGGTTTTTAGTTTTTCTGTTGTTATTATTATTATAGCAACAGAATCCGCAGCGACATCATTAGAATAATACTGACTGCGCAGTGATGCCACTGTGATGACTAAACACCCCATGTCCTTATTCTTGCCACATCATGTAGGAGAGTGGTTTTAGTGACGGATTCCCGTGACAGGCCTACTGTAGCTGTCACAGCTCAGTAGGTCTCCACACTGAGCTGGTTCCTCCCGACTCGCTGTAAGTAGCGGGGATTACGCTGATGCTGGAGCGCCCCCTTGCGTTCAGGACCCAGACCTACCCTGCGCGTTCTTTGACCACTTGAAACGTAAAGGCAAATAGGCGGAGCGGTTAGTGCTACGTTTGTGCAGATTTGAGCAGGTAAAATTAGCGTTTGTGCTGCTACGGTTTTTGAGATATTAAACATTATTTTATAGGTCATTCAAAGGTCACCATCCCCCCAGACTGCTCCAAAACGGGCCAAAATGGTCTACTTTTTTAGTGCTAGGTTTGTGCTGATTTGTGCAGGTAAAATTAGCGTTTGTGCTGCTCTGGTTTCCGAGATATTAAACATTATTTTATAGGTCATTCAAAGGTCACCATCCCCCCAGACTGCTTCAAAACAAACCAAAATGGTCTACTTTTTTAGTGCTACGTTTGTGGTGATTTGTGCAGGTAAAATTAGCGTTTGTGCTGCTACAGTATCTGAGATATAATGATTTTAATTATTACGGCCTACGCTGTATAACACCAGTGTCTGTGGCAGTGACTTTCAGCAGCTGTGGAGTTTTGCACTTTTTCTAGGCTTGCTGCATATTAACTTTTATTAGTTTACACTTTAGTAACACAATTTATTCAGCGGAAAGGTCGATATTTCTTTTGTTACTAGTGCAGAAACGTACACAAGGTAGGCTAAAGTTTTTATTTTATCTGTGGCAAAACTGAGTTTCATGTGAAGTGATTCACGTATACCTAAATTATTATTATTTTTTACATACCCAGTTGGCCTCTATGATTTTGTTTTGAATTATATATGTTCATTATTATTAATGTAGCTGTCTCAGAAAAAATGAAGTGTTTGCTTTGATAGGTTGTTACCTACGTGTAGAAAACTGAATATTCCACAGCACCTAGGCGAGGGATCTTCAACTTGCGGCTCTAAAGCAACATGTGGCTCTCCGGCCCCTCCACTGTGGCTCTTATAAGACCAAGTAAGTCATTTTTTTATTATAAAGACAACAAGAAAGGGTTCTGTTAACAGTTTTTTTTTTTAATGAAATATCTGCATTGACTATTCACTGAATGTACAAGGCTTTTAAAAGTGATTTAATGTTTCTTAGCTTCAAATCTGTTTACTGTAATTTTCAAGTTGGTTGCCCATCTTTCCTAATTTTCAATTATTATGGAAAGGACTCACGTAGCTGGCTTCATTTTAACAAATACTTTTTTTCGTTATAAAGCTTTGATGATTCATTGTCTTATCAAATCTAAAAATAAACATTTTTATTTACATTTCCATAGCTTACACGATACAACAACTCATTTTCTAGATATTTATAGGCTCTTTCTTTTTTTAGGCTCTAGACAGGTTTTGTAGCAGCAGGGGGAAAAGGGGCCCTTTGAAATGAAAAGGATGCTGACCCCTGACTTAAGCCACCAGGTAAACACAAAACAAATACAGAAAAATTATTGACAGAAAAATGGAACGGTTACTTTCAAGGCTACGGGTGAAGGTGACTGGGTGTGTAAAAGCAAATATGCATCAGACTGACAAAGAAAAGAGTGTTAAAAGATTTTTAATTTAGAACTTTAACTTTATGTGCAAAACTGAACTTACTGATAACACACACTAGCCATTTGAACACATGTAACTGTAATGAACCAAATAAAACAGAAAAATGCAGGCAGCACTCATTATACTGTGTATAACACAGCATGGGGTTGTATTTTTTTCTTTTCAGATGCTCCTGTCACTCCATTTCCCAGGTCATCATAGCACTCCCACACACATGGAGCTCTCCTGCAGTATGCAGTGTAATGCCCCAAAGTGGTCATCTTTCCATGGAAAGCAATTACTTTCCATGGAAACCAGGATGGCAGGAGAAACAAATGGCACTTCCCTTGTCATCCCTTTGCTGAGCTAGCAGTGCTGTGAAGAGCAGTGTTTGGTAAAATAAACACTTGAGATGTTCCTCATTGTCTTAGCAATTACAGCAGAGATATTGCACTGAGCATCGATTTGGATCGCAGCAGACCTCAACGAGACAGCTTCAAACATTACACTAAGCAGCTCTGCTCTCCTTCTGTAGGTTTGTTGGGTCACACCATCTGTGGCAATGGCTTTCACCAGCTGCAGGACTGGGTTTTCACTGTCTTTCAGAACAGCATTTTGAAATGTGGAGCTGTCACAGAAGGCACAACATAAGCACTGAAAAAATGCATCAAATGCACAGGTATTGAGCACAGAGATTGTCGATTCCCCCTAATCTAATAGGCTGATGGAGGTTTCCATTTTTTAATAATCCCACTTTCACTCTTTTGGCCCCAAAAGTTTCATCTGCATGGAGCCATTCGGTACATGAAGAGAGGTAGGAAGTCCTCTTCCTTTTTTTGGGTGGAACAGCTAGGCCCCTCCAGTTCTCAACTGCATCCCCATCAGCCGGAAGAATGTTTGTGGCAGCATCAGATCCCACAAACGGGTGAGCATCCATTTTTATTTTATCTTCTGCATTGTGAGTCGTCATGGATCCAGAATTGGCATCTGTGACTTTCAGTGGTCCCACTGTTGCCTCATCTTTGACCTTTTCTTTTGCAGAACAAATCCGCATATTTCCCTCGATGAAGGAAAGATGACGAGCAATGAAGCGATTGACTCGAAGAGGCAAGTTGTCATGTTTGAAAAGGCCATGTTTTATGTTTTTGAACTCAGCTTCAACAGTGGCTGAACTTGCTGTGATGCTGGTGCTTTGGAAGAGAGGGACCATTATTCCTGTCCAGAGTGGCAAGTAACTTGCCAGTCTTATTATATGAGGAATAATCTCAGGGAGAAAGTGAATATTATCTCTATCCCCGTTTGCTGCAGCAAGTGACCTGCTCTCCTCACATTTTTCTGTTACCCACTGTCGTAGGTCAGTCTGGATCTCATCCACTGAATCCACTCTCTCACTTTCCTCCGTCTGTTCATCTGGAATGATGATGGAGTCTTGAGCAATTTGGGCTTTCAAGTATTTCTTGCACCTTTCTGAAGGAAGAGGGGCTCCAGAACTGTCATCACCTTCTGCCTCACTGAGGGCCACAACAGTGATAGCATGTAGGAGCTGTTTTGCATGGTCCAAACATTGAGACTAAAGAAGTTTTGCTAATGACCTGAAAAAGAAATCTTTAACACGATGTGTTTTCTTCTTCAGGCAGTTCCACTGGCATATCATCTTGATGCAGTGCGCAACATCAACCCTGATATAACAAGAGGGGAGTTTGGCAGACTGGGTTCCAAGAAGGACATGAAAGCATTCATTAAGGTATGACTTCAGATCAGGATGAGGAGTGAAAGCCTTGACCAGAGCTCCCAGAATTGCCAGAGAAAAGTCACTCACAGCTTCCTTTGGCACAGGTGCACCTGCACGAATCCATTCTGTCAACCAGTTTGCGATGGCATTAACATCATGTTTCTCTGACAGCATTTGCACCACTGGGACACTGCGGCAATTGTTTTCTTTCAGAATACCTTGATAAAGGAATATATGGCCAGATTTGCCATTTGGTCTCAGCAGTTTTTTCACAACTGAACCGGTTGCATCAAAACACACAGTTGGGGGAGATTTTTTTGACAATGTCTTATAAACATTCATCTGTGTTTTACTCCAGTAGTGACAGAAAAACCTGTCCAGTCCAATATCTCGGATGCTACCACTGTGAGGAACACTATATTTTAACAATTGCAGAGATGCAATGGGGTCCTTATCTCCTAATTCCAAGTCTTTTCTCTCTTGTTTGGCTTTTCGCAGAGTGGCTAAATTTGGAAGGTGGCTTGGCTCAGGATCTCCAACATCCATCAGATCTGCTGCCCTCGCTGACCTCCATACAGCTGGTTCCATTCTGCCCTCACACAGCTCTTTAGCGATCACCCAGGTTTCCAGACATGAACCGCTTGGAGTGGCCAGTGTGCAGGGAGAAATCTGTATTTCTCATGAAACACTGGAGCACCATTGGACTATTAATTGCTGGCTGTCTGTCACATGACATTTCTAACTGGCCATGACACTCCTTACAGTCGCCTCTGATGTCCAGATAATTATTGTTGACAATTGGATGGACCTTTGCTCTACGGAACACAAGTGTACATGTATTTTTGATCTTCTTCCATATAAGATCGTTGATGATATGAGTCCAAGTGCCAGGTTTCAAAATTGTGTATTCCCTTTTTTGGGTAGGAGAAAACTTGTCATTGTATTCAACCTTTTCAGGAATAAATTTAACCCAGTCCTCAAAAGGGACTTCTAGTTCAAAAGCTTGACAGTTTTCTTGTCCAGGAGAAATGCAATGTGAATCTAACTCTCCTTCACTATTACTTTCCTGATCACTGATTTCCAAAGCAGACCAGATGTTGTGTCTATTTAGCTTCACAAAAGTGTACAGGGCCTTTGCTGACATCTTGTCTTCTAGCTGCTGACTCAGCTCTTTCCAGACTGATGCAGCTGGAGTGGCTATTTTGCCATTTTGGACTATGGCCTCTTTTGAATTGCAAAGAATTGCAAAAATGGAAACCTTGTCTACAGATGGCTTTCGAGGCATCTTTAAAAAAAAAAAAAAAAACCACACTATGATTATGATGGAGCAAAACGTGATTTCTGAACTATATATACAACCAGGAGCAACCCCTCCCCCAAGTTCTCCACCAATCTACACTTTCATATTTTGTGGAATTATTGTTTTTAAGATGGAGCTATTGAATTTGTGAGTTTATTAAAGAGTCTGAGTATTTAACCCATGTACTGTACAGCACTTTAGTCCACTGTGCTACATGTTTTAAAGTGCTTTAGAAACTTTTTTCTTGGACATTTTTGAAAATGTTTAACATTGAAAAAAAATCCTTTTGATCCAAACAGTTAGCTATATCATGTATTAACTCAGTAACTAAACTCTCAGTATTTTAAATGTAAGCTTACCTTGTTCAGAAATCAGATGAACGCTGTTCTAAGAATCCTTCAGACACAGTAATGCCAAAAAATAGTTTTTTCTGCCAGAAAATGTGTATTTGATGCAAAAGACTGCGAGCTTGTTCGTTTCTCAAAAAGTGTTCATGGGAGTGTAAAATGTTCAAATGTAGTTTTCAATAAAGTTTTTTTAATCCACTCTAAAAAAAATAAATACTCAAGCATTTGCATCGTGGTTTTATGAACAAAAAGTGATTGAAGTAAAGAAATTGAAGTTTAAAAAAAAAATACACTCATTACAAATTTAGCTGATTAAATACGACAAGAGGGTTTTTTAACAGAACTTTATTGAACAAGTGAACACACAAAGTGAAAGGTCATTTGAAAAAGACATTTTTCAGCAGTAAACCATAACAGAATATCTCAAACCAGAGCAGCACAAACGCTAATTTTACCTGCACAAATCAGCACAAACGTAGCACTAAAAAAGTAGACCATTTTGGTTTGTTTTGGAGCAGTCTGGGGGGATGGTGACCTTTGAATGACCTATAAAATAATGTTTAATATCTCGGAAACCAGAGCAGCACAAACGCTAATTTTACCTGCACAAATCAGCACAAACCTAGCACTAAAAAAGTAGACCATTTTGGTTTGTTTTGGAGCAGTCTGGGGGGATGGTGATGTCATCAGCAAAAAATATAACTTTTAATATCTCAGATACTGTAGCAGCACAAACGCTAATTTTACCTGCACAAATCAGCACAAATGTAGCACTAAAAAAGTAGACCATTTTGGCCCGTTTTGGAGCAGTCTGGGGGGATGGTGACCTTTGAATTACCTATAAAATAATGTTTAATATCTCAAAAACCGTATCTTGCTGAGCAAGATGCCTGAAAATATATGCGCGCGCAGGCACACATTTCACCGGGGGATGTTAGAGGCGAAATGTAGTAATGATAAAACCTGAGGTAATCATATTTTGATAACAATAATAATTAAAGCTGCAAGCAGCGTTATGAGGGCCCTCGCACCCCCGGCACGTCGAGCCACTGCCAACACCTCAAACCGGCACGTCCGATGTGATGTCACATTGATGGATTTCATGCTTTTAATCACCAGCTAACATTTCATCTTATTCAACCAGGATTATAGTCATGCCACTAGGTGGCGCTCTAACCATTATTGACAAATAGCATAACAAACATTTCCAAGCTCGAGTCTCATCACACCTGCGACCTTTGGGAGAGATTGGACATTGTGTTTTTTAGTGACAGCAGATTACTGCTTTTTGCGAGTGATTGAAACTCTACGTGCCGCCATGACCACCCTGTTTCCCTGAACGGAAAAAGCTTCGCAATTTAACATCACAAAGGTCTTTAGATTCTACACACTGAAGAATGCTTCAATATGATGAAATCCCTTGGAGGAGTTCGTCAAAGTATGAGGCCTGAAAAGGGGGGAAAATGTCATCAAAATTACACATTAATTTTCAAATGGCTGACTTCCTGTTGGATTTGGGATATTGCTCCAAGAGACTTTTTTGTACATCTTGATATCTTACACAAGCTTACCAAGTGTCAGACTCATAGATAAAACACAGAGCAGGGGCTGATGTTTTGAAATATTGTAGGGGGCGCTGTGGAGCCATTTTGCGCTATTCAAGGAAAATGGTTACATGACAACAAAGCCTTCATCCATTTGGAGGTGTGTGCCAAATTTCAAGCCTCTATAAACTTTCCAAGCCCCTCAAAAGCCACTTCATCTTTCATGATGAACCGCGTTGCCACCAGGGTGCGCCGTTCAGTTTAAACTCACAATTTTTG
>NC_140528.1:84844078-84895579 GCF_057382185.1 Mchenga conophoros | reverse complement strand
TCTATTGTAGAGAATAATGGCATTAGAAGGCAAACCCCTCACATCCTAGTGTTCGTTGATGAAGCTGGCTTCAACCTGGCCAAAGGTCGAAGGCGTGGCCGTAACATCATTGGCCACCGAGCCACTGTGGATGTCCCAGGCCAGCGAGGAGCAAATATAACAATGTGTGCCGCTATATCAGAAAGAGGTGTGGCCACACACATTTTCCCAGTTTAGGGCCCTACAATACACAAAAGCTCCTCAATTTTTTGGACCACCTTTATACTGATCTGATCCCAGAAAATGAGAGAGGTGAAGAAGGACCTCAGCTACCACATTATGTCATTGTGTGGGATAATGTGAACTTCCACCGCGGCCCACGCATCAGAACCTGGTTCACCACCCATCCCCGGATGCTAATGGAGTTTCTTCCACCTTACTCTCCTTTCCTAAATCCAATTGAGGAGTTTTTTTCAGCTTGGAGGTGGAGGGTGTATGAGCATCAGGCTCAAGACCAGAGGGCCCTGCTGCATGCAATGGATGCTGCATGTGAGGACATCACAGGGGATCAATGTAGGGGATGGTTGAGACATTCACGCCGTTTCTTCCCTCGCTGCATCGCAAGAGAAAATATCCGTGGCGATGTGGATGAGAATTTATGGCCTGACAGAGAGCAGCGCGTCGATGGCCAGGGGGATGAGGATGGTGGCCAGGAAAGAGGGTGACAATGGCGACCACTGAAAATATTACTGTACTATAGTTCTGAAACTTTATTTACAGTATGGTAGGCTAGAGGTTTTTTTTGTTTTTTGTTTGTGTTTATAACTGTTCACATTTACAGAATCCTGTATATGTTTTCTTTTCACAGTATGTTCTCTAATGTTAACATTTCTTTGTACGAATAAAAATGTTTACAGTTTCCTTGAGTATGAGTGGTTTATTGGGGGCTGATTTTACTGTAAAATCTTTTAGTTTTATTCATAGTGGTATTCTGTTGCTAGACCTGTGCCTCAGTGACATAACGTCTAAGCATTTTGACTTGCAGTGCTTAAACAATGCCAAAGGTATAATGCATTTTGGGGGCATTGACTATTTATATGAGAAGGATATTTAGTTCTGACACATGGATAAACTCTTTTGGGAGAGGTGTGAGCTTTTGCAGGGGATCCATGGTGTTGTGCTAAACCATCCAGGTTATTTTGACAAAAGCACTAAATGAATGCACATGTGCCAAGGCACTTGAGAAGGATCTGTGCTATTTTGACTGTACTGACCTTTTATATGGGAAAGGAATCTGCTTTTGAAGCATGGACGAAGAGTTTGGGGAAAGATATTTGATTTTGCTAGTGAGCTATAATGTTGGGCAGAACTGTAAGACTGTTTGGCCAAATGACCTTATGGTTTTGAGAATGTCATCTCGGTTTCAAGAAATGAGCCAAACCAATCGAGTGAAACTGTAAAGAAGAGATGGGAGAAACACCCTTCAATCATGTGATGAATGTTGACACTCCATAGTTTATCCACCAGAGGGCACTCTGCAGCCAGCTGAACCTAGCAGAGGTAAATAACTACACAAAACAAATGCAAGAAAATTTTCATGTGTATGATAGAAAAAATATTGGCCAATATATCAGATTATCAATTTTTAAAATCACCAAATATTGGTATCAATTTTGTTATTGATCGTAAACTACATCCATATTCCATAATCTTTCTATCCACCATTTATAGTGAACAACTGAACTTGCTTTCATCTAAGAAAAATGAGATCTGAAACTCAAAAGACTACGGAAGATTTGGGAAAGATAATATTAAACTATTTTATGAGATGGGTTGAGTCAAAAGAGTGCATAAATAAATGTTTTCTAAAAATAATTTTAAAAATTAGAATACTTAGACAAGAGCATGCAAATACATCAGGAACAATACTCACTGCACTGTAGTTCAAGATTAGAATGAGTATTTCTGTAGATAGAATATATAAGATGAAAAAGATGTGAAAAGTTGCTGTCAATTGGTGAAATCCTTGAAACAACAGATGTTTGGCTTGCTGCAAGAGAGAAAATCCAATTACTAAAATAAGATGGGGCACAGTGGAGTGTAGAGATGACATATGGAATGGCGAGTTGTCTCCTTTGTTGGTCAAAATACTTTCCTCTGGAGTATGAATCTGGGGATGGTGTGTATGAAGCAGAGATGAAGCAACTGGTGTAAAGAAGTGGGTGAAAGTGGAACAGTATTGTCAGGAAAATAAGTGGGTGGGGGTGGTGGAGGGATGTGTCTGTGATGAGAAAGGAGATGGGCTTTGAGTTAGCTTTTTAGATCTAGACAAGAAAAGCTAGTAAAAAAAAAAGGAGTAACGTGAGCGACAGGTGGAAGTAAAGTGATGTTGACAAATGCACCAAGGCACTCAGAGGAGAAAAAATTTTCACGCCCTTTTTCTTTTTTCTTTTTAAAACTGAAAGCTTTTAGTCATCGCTATCATGAGCGGTCACTCAGAGGAGCAAATATTCAAGGGGCAGGCAACTGAGAGCTACAAATTCCGACCATGCAGACAACATTTTGATTAGATGTCTTCCTAACGAAGTAAATCGTTAGGAAGCACTCCACACACTGCTTGCACTCCACACACTGTTTGGAAACTGTTTACAGGTAAATAACCACAGATAAGCAGCTGCCCACGAATGCTGATGTGACTTCCAGCCAGTTCTATAGCAGTGAATGTATCCCAAGACGTAGTTGGATTGGCTTCGACAATGACGGATGGAAGGTTTTTCTCCCACGGTTATAATTTCCATTTCATAAAAGAACACGGGCGATAAAGAGTGCTTTGTGAAATACCCCCCAGTGTCTGCACCAGCATAATGAAAAGCAGAAATCAATGGGAAAGGACTTACTCTGTTCATTTCTCATTGGCCACGTGAGTGAAACTATGCAGTGTCTCTGTATGTTCATCTCAAAGCATACAGTGTGAGCATTTGAATGTGTAGAAAACCCAATTAAAAGGAGAATCAAAAGTGGAAATACATAAATGACTGCTATTTCAGTCATACTGCCTTTGTGCTATTGAAGGCAGCAGCATGTGGTGTGAGTCACTAAAAACCGGTTGCGATAATGCTCAATCTGTGCTCTCAGAGCTGACAGACACGCAGGTTAATTTTGATCCTACCTCACTGCATTATTCTAGCTTGAGGGAATAGAAGAAGTGATAAGGATGTTTTTAAATGAAGAGAATATGAAAACAGCATCTTTCTAGTGACATGACAAGGAAATGTTCCAATTGTTTTCCATTATATCAATGCTGTGGTCCCCTCTTTATACATATACTTGTGTGTGTGTGCGTGCGTGCGTGCGTGCGTGCGTGCGTGCGTGCGTGTGTGTGTGTGTGTGCGTGTGTGTGTGTATACAGGAAGATAGCGCTCCGAGATAAGCTCCTCTAAGAATGCCTCAGGCAGCTGGAGACAGACAGTGATGAGGAAAAGGAGGAGGAACTGACAATCCAACCCCTACATTGGATATATCATCGACAGATGGTATATCCCATCTGAGCAAGTAGCTGACATCAAGAAATCCTTACAGTGGCTGGAAAAGGCCAGCTTGAAGGACAGCACAGAGGCCCTGATCATGGTAGCACAAGAACAGCACTGGGTCCTTAGAGGCAGGAGTTTACCATAGCCTACAGTTCTAAACTTTGCAAAGGCGCCTCAGACACTATCCTACACATAGTAGTAGCATAGAGAAGGAGGCTGGGACAGCATACAGTGAGAGGCACAACCAAGTGGCAGGGAAGCATACAGGAACATCAGTGCAACATATGAACTAGAAGACTCCAAGTCCTGATGGGAGACACCACCAAAGATTGCTGAGAAAACCAGGGCTGTGGGACTGTTCCAGAGAGACAAGCAGCTGCTACCCAACCAGCCAGACATAGTGGTGGTTGACATTATTTATTTATTTAATTTGCACTGATCAGCACAGAACTATTTGGCTGAATCTGAGCAGGGAGTGTCGCTCTGAACACATCGACATTACTTTACAACACTTCTATCAGCAGTGTGATGTCCAAACCCATGACCAAGCTCTAAAGTCACTAACTCTTATTTACTTTTATTTATTCCTTCATCTAGAAACAATGACCTACGTTAGTTTGCAGTACGTTTACTGATTGGTTTAAACACATTTGTTCTGTTCGTAAGCACGCACATTTAGTTTACCTAATTCATTTCTCTTTTTTTGGTTTGTGATTGTGACTAATCCTTGTTTCTTTTACTGGTTCCTTACCTACAATCATCCCTCGGAGTCGCCAGACAAAAGATGATGGCCAGGGCTTAGAGTACTTAGAGGGGACTGCACCACCAGTTCCTGCTTGAGGGGGAGAATGTGTATTTTCTTTAATTACCGTATTTCCCGGACTACAAAGCGCACCTGAATATTAGCCGCACAAGCTAAAATCAGGGGAAAATCCTGTTTTGTACATACATTAGCCGCACCTGACTAAAAGCCGCAGGTGTTTCAATATTGACTTATCATATGTAAGAGAATATGCACAAAGCGAATTGTCAGGAAAGAGATGGCTGTTTGGAGACACACCCCTTTTATTAATATTTTGATTCTCCAGTGTCGGAAACGAACAGGCTCAGGATGGCTTCGTCATCCACGCTCAGCTTCTTTCCTTCGTTGTCACTTTCAAAACCAAAGAAATCCTCATTGTCATTGTCAGTGTCGGAGTCGAACACCCTCTGAAGGGCCGTGGCGGTGTCCTCCTCTCCATCATGCAGCAGTCCAGCCCTTCGAAATCCGTTGGTGATCGTGGATGTTTGCACACTTTTCCACGCTGTCAGAATCCACCGGTAGAGTTGAGCATAACTTGCTTTTCGCAAGTTTATCGCCGCTCATCATCCACGCCTCCCGCTGAACGCGTAGCGCTACTTTGAAGTTTGTTTTTCGCGCTACTTGTACGGCACTATGTTGCCTGGCGGATGGACATGTGACCAACATACCACTCTTGAACCCCGATCCTTCCGCCAGGCAACGTAGTGCCGTACAACAGCGGAACAAACAAAACAAATCGTCTTACGATATGACAAAAATCATGGACAATCTATAGAAAAGCCGCACCTGACTAAAAGCCGCAGGGTTCAAAGCTTGTGCAAAAAGTAGCGGCTTATAGCCCGACAATTACGGTATCTAGCCTTTGTATTTAACTAAATATTTGATCTTTAATTCGATTTTTCTGTTTTTGAGAGTAACCAGCAGCGTGTACCTTGTTGTAAATCCATGCACACCTCACTGCACTGCACAGCATACACTGCATTGTTTAGCTTGTGTCTTTTGTCCTTGGCATAAACCGCTTTTTGTCTGATGGTGTTGCTTGTTCTGAAGTAGACTGGATTGTCATTCTTTAAAAAAAATTATTGAGTTTCTCTGACAAACCTGTCAGATAAGGGATAACAGTGTTGTTCCATTTGTCTTTGTGTTTCTCCCTGGCCAGTGTCTCAGGTTGTTTCTTATGTGTGTTGCTGATTTAATGGAGGTCTAGTTTGGATAACTACATGTTTTAAGTGTTCTTCTGCACTTCCCTTTGACTGTATATGTCTCCTGATAAGCCTAGAACTGTTTTCCAGCGTGTGCAATGCAAATTTGGGGGTTTTTGTTACCAAGAAAATTCATCAGAAAGTTGTCTTTTGTGGTCTTTCAGGACTTTTAGTATTGTTGAGCTGGCTGGTACATTCATTCTTCTAAAAATGTAGCAAATTTATTTATTCAGCCACTACTTGTCTGATAGGTTTATTGTGGGCCTTTAAACTAATGGTGTGTCTTTGTCATTGTCCAAAAAGGGACCTAGCTGTAATTTTTTTTGATTAATAATAATAATGATGATAATAATAATAATAATAATAATAATAATAATAATAATAATAATAATAATAATAATAATAATAATAATAATAATAACTAGTGATTAAATCCAAAATGGCATATAAATAAAGCCTAATCTTAAAAACAGATAGGGTGTCTGTCTCCCAAATCCAAACTGGGAGCTGTTTCCACAGATGAGGGACCTGGAAGTTGGAGGCTCTGTCTCCCATTCTACTTTGAAATAACCTAGGAGCCACAAGTAACCCAGCTGTCTGAGAGTGAAGTGCTCTATTGGGGTGACACGGTGACATGAGGTCTTTAAGATAAGATGGGGCCTGATTATTCAAGACATTGCAGATAAGAAGCAGGATTTTGTATTCAATTCTGGATTTAACAGGGAGCCAATGAAGAGAAGCCAGTGCAGGAGAAATATGATCTCTCTTTCTACTTCCTGTCAGTACTCTTGCTGTAGCATTTTGGATTAGCTGAAGGCTTTCCAGGGAGTTTTTAGGACATCCTGATAACAGTAGTCCAGCGTAGAAGTAATATATTCATGAATTACTTTTTCAGCGTCACTCTAACAGACAGATGTGATGCTGGATGTTTCTGATATTGCTTAAATGGAAGAAAGCAGCCCTGCATATTTGTTTAATATGAGCATTGAAGGACATCCTAGTCAAAAATGACTCCAAGATTTCTCACAGTGTTACTCAAGGCCAAGGAAATGGCATACAGAGTACAGATCTGATTTCATGGATATATAAAGCTGGGTATCATCTGTGTAGCAGTGAAAAAGTATGCTCTGCCTTCTAATGATGCAGCCTAGGGGAAGCATGTATGATGTAAAGAGAATTGGTCCTGAGAGAGAACACAAAGAAGTGCTTTCTTTTTTAAAAACAAAAAAAAAGCCCCTTAAAAAAGAGAAAAAGACAAAGACTGGTCAGACAGATGTTATTAGTTTAAAGGCCACAGAAAAACAATATAACCTTTTGCACAGATGCAAAATCACAAACATACAGTACAGTCTCCACAGCCTGTTTCCTACAGCACCGTGCCTATGCATATGCTCAACATCTATCAATTTAATATACCTTTATATCTGAGAGCAACCACAGCAACGGCAACACTATGGAACTGGGCAATTAGACAAATACATCAACCATGGAGATTCAACAGCACATGCTTTTTATGAGTCTCCTTACATCTACTTTCTACAAAATACACAGATAAACACTATTACAGGAGACATCAAAGTGCTGAGACTAGATATCGCTCCCCTCACGTATGTCTCCCATGAGTTGGTTGGGAGCCATTTGTCACTGATGAACCCCTCAGGCAAACACAAGGGAGAGATTTATTTGATGTACCTCTAACATGGTTTCTCCATTGCTAGAATGCTGTGAATGTTCAAAAGCATGACTATAGCTCTTGCAGCAGAGATAGAAAAGAAAGCCACATCTGGTCCATTTTCACTCATTCAGCTCATTTTTCCTTTCCCGGTATCTTGTAAAAAAAAAAAAATCTTCCTACTGTATTATTCAATCTAAAGGCTTCACGGCTTAACATTTTTGTGGAATCCAAGCCAGCCTTGAAAGTCACAAAAAGATGTCATGATGTCAAATTCAGCTCTTATGTGTTTGTTATTTTTCCTTCATTTTTTTAACCATTTTATGAAGCTAAATGTATTAGTGCGACATGTTCCTATTTCAATTGAAAAAGCCAATATCTTTTTGTAACTATTAAGAAAATGATTTTAAACTCTGCTGTCCTTCACATGTGCAACAAACCAGCATAACCAGGCCTAACTCTAATTTAAAACTGTGAGCAAGCTGATTTAAGCAGTTGGTGCTGAAATGCTTTATTCAGTGGAGCAGACTAATAACTTTACACTCGAAAATCTCACATTGAATTCTTTCATAGTTAGTTATTGGAACTAACTTAACCAGGCAGCTTTTAAGGTTTAAAATGGTTCCACTAAAATGAAAAGTAGAAAGGAGGAAATATACCACTTGTAATGATATATATACCGTCATCAACTTCGGAGTTAGTCCCATATTTAGTAAGGGTCTTCGGTTAGGATCTGTTTGTCTGGCACGACGATGGGCCACAAGGCCAGCCTAATTACTTGCTAATGGTGATGTACCAGATGTGGTTCCTTATCTGGAGAGTAGAAATGGGAGAGGATAAACAAAGACCATACTTGCTATGCTGTGTGTTTATATTATTTGCTCCATTTTCCATAAAAATGCAGTTATAGAAAACGCTATTTATCTACCCTTCCTGCATGATTATTTCTGCATGACAGTAAACCTTATCACATTGTCATTTCGATAATCCCGTAGGATTTATGTTATTATAAACTCAAATACTGTCAATAGTGCCTAACTGCTATAAAGCAGTCAAGCATTTTGAACATTATGAAGCGCCTTGAGGCGACTTTTATTGTGATTTGGCGCTATATAAATAAAATTGAATTGAATTGAATTGAACTTTTACATTTATTTGGAGCCTTTAAATATAACCTACAGCAACTGTATCGCTTTTTGCATTTCTTTGACATGACACTTTTGAGTGTTACCTGATTACCTGCCTCCTAAAATAAGTAAATATTGTCTTTACTGCAGCTGCCTTGTCAATGATTTGTGATTTTTGAAGGAGATGCACAAAGCAAGACTACAACAGTTTTCTGAAACTGTTTTTGTGAAACTATATGTTTGCACAACTCGGTATTTGCTGGCATATTGGACTGGTTGGTCAATCAGTCAGGCTCTGCTCACAACTGACATTTGAGGATTACCCGAAGCAATTCAGAGACATTAAGTCATAGCGATTGTTAGTTCCAGTCGAAAGACTTATAAATATTATACTTTCTGCTGTATTATGAGAAGTGTTGGGAAGGTTACTTTTAGAAGCTATTCCACTACAGATTACAGAGTACAGTATTCTGAATACTTTGGATAACTTACTATATTGTCATGCTTCTTACAACTACATGAATGTTACTGTGTGATTTATTACTATTACTGAATGCTACTCGCCACCAGGCTAACATTGTTAGCTGGCGTTAGCTGAGGTTAGTTCATAGATCGCAGACTGTTAGACTTTATAGATGGCATTAACAACCTGCTAGCTGCAAAAAATCACGAGCAGTTCTGAAAGCAATCCGAACTATTTTTAACTCCTAACCCTCTCAAGGCAGGCGTTGCCGATTTGCAACAGTTAAAAACTAACAACCTGATTACCCCACATACATATTTTGAGTTTTTTTTACTCAGAAGTACCACTGCAGGACTTGGTTGTGCCTTAGCAACAAAAAGTTTAATTTGAGCCTGAGAGGGTTAATATAAAATGAGTAACAGTAGGATGGACATTAGGTAAGGCTAGACTTTTTTGCAGTGATCTTGTATAGAAAACTATTTCTGTATCAGTAATATGTTTTCTTTTTGTCTGACTTCAGAACTGCACATTATTATTTGCAGCTAGCAGGTTGTTAACACATCCTTCAGTAACAGTAATAAATCACACAGCAATAGTACATCAAAGATACTGAAGTGGCACATAACCTGGGTAGCTATACTAAAACAAGGTACAGTGGAACCCCGGCTTACGAAGACCCCATTTAAACGAAAAATTCAAGTTACGAAGGCACTTAACGGCAGTATTTCTGCTTGTGGTACGGCAAAATGCCCACGTAACAAAATCCGCTGGCTCTGATTGGCTGAGCCCAGAATGCCCAGAATGCCTTCCGAATCATGTGATGAGCTCTTGGCTTTTGTACTTGCGTCGCTGTTCCAAGTGAAAGGCGTACTGTTGTTGCAGTTAGCAATTAGCCTGCCGTTCATTCATAATGAGGCCGTACACGTACATGTACATGTATGCATGCATACGTATGCTTTCTTCAGCCTCCACCACCTCCGCCACCTCCTCCTCCACCAAGAACTTTGTCTTCAGCCAGCATCGCCTCAAAATGGTGATGGAAAAAGGCGCTTCGATTTACGAACATTTTGACTTACGAAAGACCCTCTGGAACGAATTCATTTCGTAAGTCGGGGTTCCACTGTAGTTGCAGTAGGCTAACCTTGGTTTTAAAAAAATAACTTATTTCCAGATGTTTCTTTAGGTTGGAGGCGGAGTGTTTTGATGCTGAGAGCAGCTTGGTTGCTGGCAAACAGAGTCGCATGGTCAGCTTTCCCGTCGGAGCCTATTATTGTGTGTTTTCTTTGGGTTACCGAAATTAAAGAGGGCATAGCCTAACATATGAAACAGGAAAGGACTGCCATGTAATCCATTTATTTCAACAAAAGTAACTGTATTCTAATTATCACCTATTTAATGGAATACAGTTACTCATATTTTATATGTTAAATACGTAACACCAGTACATGTATTCCGCTACTCTCCAACACTGGATGTAAGTTGTATTTAGGTTCTACTTTATTAGAACTTACTGGAGAGTAGACATAGGAGAGGGTATACAAAGACCATTCCTGCTGTGTGTTTAGATTATTTGCTTGATATCAAGTGATATTTCATAAAAATGCAGTTATAAAAATCACTATTTCTGTTCTCTTTTTGCACGATTATTTCTTTTTGTTTGTGGTGTAGTTCGTTGAAATCTATATATTTGCTGTTCACCAGTTTGTAGTGTGCAGCCACTGTTTTTTCCATTAGCACCAATAATAAACAAAGTATGCTTGGAGCAATTATTATGAAATGCTCAACTCAACCTGAAATTTCATTTGATTGCAATTAAAAACAAAAAAAGATATAATGGTGGATGAGTGAATGAATGGAATGTAAGCTGAATGCATAGATCCTCAATGCAACCAAATTGCTGAGGGAGGCAATCATATTATATATGGAGCATTAAACACAATCCCATTTCTAAATGATCCTCAGCACATAAAACACTGATTTATACACATTATTTACTTTTTAGAACCATGTGACATTTGGCTGGCTGGAAATGTTGGTAAAATCATAGTTAAGTGTTAACTCTGAGGTCTCACGAGCAGCAAAAAACGGTTCTGACTCAAACCAGATCATGACTAAAATTATTTTTATATATATACCCCAACAGCTATTTCTTTAAGTAGCCATCACTGCATTTCCCATTGTGTCACACTGATTTTAAAGCTATTACAAATGGAGCTATTTGAGAGTCTGGCAGTAGTTCTGTGCACAGTGAAGAGATAATTGCTAAAGAACCCGTGATGCTATGTTGTGACAACATCACTGCTGATAGTGGATGAGAGGAATCACTTGTGTGTTAAAATTACCATTCAAACTTGGCCAATCAATCGTGGCAGGCATTTAAATGTTAACGGTTAAAAATGAACTGCTACACTGTTGGTGGACAAGTGGTGCTTCCTAGTCAATGCAGTGTTTATTCACAAACCGTTTAATTGCTGACAAGGGCATGTACCTTCGAGTGAAGTGACTACAGAACAAGAGATATTTACAGCTATTTTTTCCAACTGAGAAATCACCGAATAAAAAAAAATCAATCTAAGAGAGGTCCCGCATTCATCATTATATGACAGAGATATATGTCATGCATGGGAATGGCGCAGAAAAAAGCCATTATCATATGTCATATCAGCCATGGAGTGCTCAGTTTCAATCTAATGAAAAATCTCACAACAAGATCTCAAACACACAGTTTCAAATGTCAGAGACTGCAGACCACTGCTTGTGAAGTGCACAGCCTTACAATACGTCAGAGCCAATTGAAATGATAGAGAAATGGGAAATCCTAACAACAAAAGGTCTTATATCAACAGTCATTTCATATTAGAAGCAATCCACCCTTACTTTAAGGCAGCGAGCTGTGACGAGGGTCAGGAGCTTGCAGTATAAGCTGTGGTGGACGGGAATGTGTTTCAGAGAGGATCAGAACGGAACAAGAGAATTCCATTAGCCTCAGCCTCTAAAAAGACATCATATTTATCTTTTGTACCATAAACTACCCTGTATCTTTTCCTTTTCCCTTCACTCAATTCACTACTTTTACTTTCATACCACCCTTTTCAGCTAAATGCTTTGCACTTGCCTGCCTTTTCTCACTTTTCCCTCAAATGTCACGTCATCCCTTCCCCTCCGCCTTAAATTTCTGTGCAGGAAGAATTCAACTTCCACCTACACTGAAAAAAAGGGATTGGTCATCGCTTGGATTTATGTAAGCATCTTGCGTGTATTTAACACAATTACCTTATGCTTTAAAGTTAAGTGTAACTATATAGTGTAGAAACTGCATGATATGCAGAGAGGGTAGATTAAATTGTTCATATCATGTTCGAGTGAAGTAAGTCAGTAGCAATGTTGAATCTCGCGACACCGCAAGGAATATCAGGTTTGAGGAAGGCATCCATCTCAGTCAAGTCGAGCAGCCGCCTCTACTTTTTTTGGTATACTGAAAAAAGTAAATTGGGTGGTTGTTACATTAAAAAAGTCTACCTTGTAATTTGAACACAAAAATTTCATGTTTCTATCTTGAACGTAACTAAATCATGTAGGATCTGTACGAAATTCAACAACAAGATGACATGATACAATCTAGTATGAGTGGTTAGTTGCTGGACTCATGAAATTCACAAGATTGCACAAGATTTCAAACTGCAGGAAAATCACTGGAGTTATAAGAGGCAGACAACTACCACACCGCGTGTATGCTATCGCTATTTACTCTATTTATTGTGGTTTAACCTGTCAAGGACAAAAACACACAAAAGATTCTGCATCAAGCCTTGAAATCATAGCTTTCCTACTTTTGTTAAGCCTGGCTTGGTAGCATGATGGTTAGTGCTGTTGCCTCACAGTAAAGAAAGTCCTGGGTTCAAATCCACAATCTGGCTAGTTTGCAGTGGTTTCTCTCTGGGTATTCTAGTTTCCTCCCACAGTTAAAAGTCAAAAGAGTTAGGTTAGGTTAATTGGTGATTCTAAATTACCCATGAATGTAAGTGAAAATCGTTGTTTGTCTCTATGTGATAGACTGGTGAGCTGTCCAGGGTGTACCCTGCCTCTTGTAACCTATCACTTCAGGGTTATGCCCCAGCCCTTCTGCAACCAGGATAAAGATAAGAGGATGGTAGTTATTATAGATCCATTTCATTTTTATGCTAACCAGACTCTAGACTTTGTTGAACATTATGTAATATGAAGACAACATGTAGTATTTAAGTGACCAAGTAGTACTGGGCTAAACGTTATTGAATAGTGTTGAAATAAAATAACAACATTACGAAGGATTAAAATATTCTTAGAGCTCACCTTACTTCATCTAAACATGTTTCAATCACGTTTTATCAACACAAAATGCACAGGTTTATTGAATATGAATAAGTTGTGTTGATTTAACTCAGTTGTTTAAGTTTCTGCCAAAGCAAAACAGTTGTGTGCAACCAATGTCCACTATTGAACTAAGTAAATCCAACATGGCCTTTTTTTCAGTGTGGGTTACATTTCATTTTGCTCTATAAGGTATTTTTTTCTGCTAAAAAAGGCAATAGTAAAACCTTAACAACAAATGGCTGGTACTCAGCTGAAATAAACAAAGGCATTTACATGAAGGTTGTTCTGTCAGCTTAATTAAAGCACTGTGGTTTTAAGCAGCTTTGCTATTTTTTTTTTTTTAAAACAGCACCACTAAAAATTGCAAAATGTTTTTTAAAATGTTCCTGAAATACAATCAAATGTCTGCTGCCTGTGATTTATCTCTGCAGAGTAGCTACTTTCTCAAACATTGCTTTCTTCTTAACCAGTGTTCTAAGTTCAGCTGCCTTTTTGCTTTCTATACAACAACATTATTCAAAAGGCAGTGACAGTTGTGCAATTCAGGAAAGCTGTGGCTGGCCCCTCAGTAAATCTAGTAGTGTTGGTAAACACACTGCTAAATTTAAAACTCATTTTCAAGCAAATATCTTGCAACCGCGACTGTAATTTTCATATGTGTGGTAAAAAGGAGAGAACCAGGAAGAACCTTTAGAGAGGAAAGGGAAAATGAAATAAAAAAATATTTATATTTAAGAATTCTATATTGTAACTGCATTAAAAGTGACACCATCATGCACAGTTAAAAGATATCTGTTTAACAACCTAATAAAACAAATCATCTGTCTTTAACTGGATCTAAGATTATTTAAATAAAATTTCAAATGAACAACACCATGTCAACATTTAACAAAAACTAAACCAAAATGCAAAAGCAATGTGTGTAAAATTAAATACACCCTTCAAAAGCTTGTAGAGCTACCTTTAACTTTACCTTTAACTTGATGTAATCACTTTCAGCATGATTTCAGTCTTTCACATTATGGCAGGGGAATTTTGGCCTTCTTCACAACACTGGTTCAGTTTATTGAAGTTTGGTGCCCACAACCATGGCAAAACAAGCCTAGATTATGATGAGATGAGATGAGATAGCCTTTATTTGTCAGTTGCAGGTCTTTTGCCCACAACCGAGATGACAGACCTTGCCAACCGTACATACAATACACAAACATCACATTGGGGAGACCAGTCAGGCTAGGTAGCGAGGAAAAAAACATTGAAATGTGTAACACAGAAGGATAATACAGGAATGCACAGATATCAACACACCATAGCACAATAAACACAGACAGCAACATGTGAAAGTGTTCCAGTGTGTACATCTGATCTGGGACCGCTGCAATCTTCAACTGCACCTCCAGCTGACCCGATGTCCACATCAGAGGGGAGGTAAACAATTAACACCCGTCCACCACTATGGTTTACAGCTGGTATGAGTCATTCGTGCTAATATGTTTTTTTTGTTTGTTTGTTTGTTTCCACCAAATTTGGCACCATTATGGTCAAATTAGATCACTCAAAAAGAAATTTAAAATCAGCAAAATGATTGAAAACTTTTGAAGCATAAAACCTCAAAAAGAAAGAACAAATGCAGCATTCTGAACTGCGCCAAAGAGTAAAACACTCAATTGTTTTGTCTCTCTTCCAAAGGAAAGAAAAATGACTCTCTTCAAAGTTTTTGTTATTAAATGAACTAATATTTAATCAACATATTGATTTATCTGCTCTTACAGAGACCTGGTTGTTGAATATGTGAGCGAGTCATTCATTTAACATTCCTGTGGATGCTGAAACCAACAGCCTCAACACTACATTTGATCAATTATTAGAGTCAATTGTCTTGATGCCTGCTCAATCATCCAGGTAAGTAGATCTCAAAAGGTTGATTCTGTTCATCTGGATGTAACATTTTCAGTGGGAGAAACGTTTCGTCACTCACTGCAGGTTTCCCCAATCTCATAAACGGCACATTTTCACAATGAGCTGTGAGGTCAGTTGCTTGATCATTAATTAATATGCAAATTGTCATTACCATTGATCAACAACAACTGATCTAAGCCCATCAGTCAACTGGCTTCTCTCAAAATGTAAATGAGCCCAGCTACCACTTTAATCACACTCTGGATGCTGTTCTGACATATGTCATAGAATTTCTTAACAACACTTACATTTACAATAATGGATAACACAGCAGTGGGCAATACATTTCAGTATAGTAGATGTCTTGCCAACAGTGCTACAAGTATGTTTAAGGATACAGTTTCTCCAGTGCTATCTTCAATGCAATTTGCCAACACAAGCCAGAGCAGCTGCCTAAACTCTACTTCTCACTGCAACAATGGATACTATGGCTCACAAAAACGCAAACAAATGTGCACTTTGAATCAGATAAATCATAAGCTGGAGACGAAATAGCATCTCAGTAATTTAGAAGATTAGCCTGGAAAAGGAGTTTGTTGCTCTATAAAACACAGCCCTCTGTAAAGGTAGGACATCTTACTGTTTATCACTGATTGAGAAAATAAGAACAACTCTAGGTCTAACAGCTGACTGATCATCTGCAGAGGAATAGTTTATTTCTCTTATTCGTGAACAAGATCCCGAGATACTTAAACTCCTCCACTTGGGGCAGTAAACCCATCCCTGACCTGGAGTGGGCACTCCACCCTTTTCCGGCACAGGACCAGGGGACCAGACTTGGAGGTTTGAGCTCATTCTCGCCGCTTCACATTTGGCTGCGAAACTGGAGGCTACCACCTGATGAACCCAATAGAACCACATCATTAGCAAAGAGTAAACATTAGTAAAGTACATTACTTCGTAATTGTTAGCTGCAGCAGACATACCATATGATTGGTGTATGAACACTGGTGCTTCCGGCAGACTTTGCGTTGTGCTACAAATTTATGTCAAAAAATTCCTTCTCAATTCTACATTGATTCGCAGCTCTGCATGCACATTTTGATTAAATTGTTTGGAGCTAGATTACATGTATTTATTCCCCGTGTTTGTGGCAATGAAAACGGGACAATTCTCTGTTTTGCGTTCGATTTGAGAAAATAGATCATGCAATATTTTCCCTGAGACATGATTACAACAGCCAGGTAATGCAATAGAATGTAACATCAACACAAAGGAAAGCTGGTGTTCACATCTGGAGGAAAAAGGGTTAAGTCCACAGTAAACAAGTTGTAATGAAAGACAGACGAGATGGAGAGATAGAGAGAGGAAGAGGAAGAAGGGGCAGGAAGGGCGTTCAAAGGGTTTGTTCTCGCATTTGAAAGGAGAATTTACAACAAGAAGGCAAACAACACACAGCAGCAGGGCTTTGAAGTGTCTGGCTATGTGTGGAGATGCCGGTGCTTACATGCCTTGATTAGCTGGAGAGAGTTTCACACCCCCTGCTGTACATGTTGTTGCTGTGATACCCTCACCAAGCAGGGGATGTGGTGATAGTCAGAGACTCAGCTGGAGCTGTCTTCATGAGTGTGTGTGTGTGTGTGTGTAGATGTGCATATAAACGTCTGCAGAGTTGGGTTACGCATTAGCATGTGTGCACGAGCAGCTCCGGTAGGTGATGTAAGGCAGTGGTGTGCAGTGGCGGAGAGTGCAAATGCATGTATTTGTGTGTGTTCGTGGGCCAGACTGTCGGCATAATTGGATTGACAGCTTCAACTGTGAAGGGTGCAGCAGAGTCAACTGGTGTGTGTTCTTCGAGAGCTCTCCGTCCTCCACCTCCTCCTCATTGCCGTTCTCCTCTTTTCCTCCCACCTCTTTCTGCTGTGATCCTAATCAAGAGAGAAAAGCCAGCTTGTGGTCGCAGAGGATCTTACTCTCATGGAAATGAAAATAAAAAGGAAGAGGACAGACTTGAAACATACAAATATCTTCAAAATTCAAAGTGTGTGTTTGACATGGAAAACTGAAGAAAGTGTACCAAACCTGAATCTTGCAAGAAAACCAACTCTACACATGTTTTTAAACATACAAACATGGACTTTTCTAGGAAGAGGTGCCTGTAAAAACTGAAACATCCAATGCAGTTGGACGTTAGCTAGCATTTAACCTGCCAGCTCACGCTTAGCAAATTGGTGTGATGCTGGATTGCACTGATGGACAAATAGAGCAGGTAATCTGGTGGATATGCTACGAGTGATCGGGAGTCTTATGTGCTGCCTTTTTACATTCTTCTAAGCAGAGTCTAAAACATTACTTTCAGCAGCGCAAACTCAAGTGAAGTGTGCTATTTTCTGCTATGATCTATAGAAAGGACAAATGTAGAAAATCCTTTGACCTGTTTGTCCGAAGTTTGCTCAAAACTTTCAGTAAATTACAGGGTGTTGCCTTGCTGAACGTGATAAGTTTGGCGTTACTGTTGCCAACAGGCAGTTTGACCAGAGCCAATACAAACCACAGTAATCGCACCAGAAGATAAAAAAGAAACGTTTATAGTCTTTTGTCAGCTAAATAGGGTGAAAAGCCAGAAGATGTGATAATTACTGAAATGCGTGCATACTTTTACACAGTCTCAGAGAGAAATGCACATGTAAAGAATGGAAAAAGAGCTGAATACAGAAGTCCAAACCACTTAGTTTTCCACATTTGTACACCTGCTTCACTGGGTGGTGTCAGAATATTGCCAATGGTTAGTGTATATTAGCAGTTTTTAACAAATCAAATATAATTCTTGCTTAACTTCTATTTCAAGTTTCTCATGCTAACCTTTTTACATGATGATAACACAAAATTTGCTCATGACTGTTGAAGGCAATCACATTTAGTGAAACACTCCTAATATTGATCGGCTAATTTCTTCAACTGTCGCACACAGTAGAGCCCACACATTTCTGCGGGTTCTTTCTGCTAAGTTACCCAAAATAAAAGAATACATGTAACGCAATTGCTAGACATATTGAACATATAATCCAAATACATTTTTAGGAGCAACCGAGGTCAAGTATTGTGTGCGGTGGCGTACATGGGTGCAATTTGTATCCACTGAGAACATTGCTATGGAACTTGTTGTATGTAAACATAAAAACATTTCTATCTGTGCTCAGATGGCTGTAACTTGTTGAAAAAAAGATAATGTATGAAAGAATAAAGGCAATAAAAAGTTCTACAGGACTACATGATATATTTGAGTCATGGCTGTGATTGAAGAGCAAAGCACTAAAATGGGTTATGTATGTTCATATTGGATCATGATCATTTTATTGTTGTGAGAGAAGTATTTCTCTAAAATGATTCCAGGGATCCAGTTAGTGGACAAGATTTAGTTTTGATGGATAGATCTCATTGCATAAACTGGATTACTGCCACATCAGGTGACACGGATACTGGTTTGTGTGTGGACACTTTTAAATTCATGGTCCTTTTATTATATGCCTTTTTTCAACATTGGACACTTAAGAAGCAAACAAGGCTTAATGGAGGTTGCTACACAAGTCAACAACTCAGCTATCAGAACATTCCTGCCTGCATTTTTCTTGCATGTTAGACTTGTTACTCCCTGTCCCACCATGGCGCTGCTGTTAAGGCCACTTTCATATTGGCAATGGAAAAGTGGGATGCTAGTTACCCGCTCTGCATGTGGCTGATGGCCGGAGCCTAACAAGAGCCATGGGTGATTGAGATGGATAGGATGGGGATTCAAATTCTTTTGCTTGTGTTCCTGCTTGCCAGGGATCTCCACTAACTGCCAAAAGGTTGGGAGGTTCTCTTTACGTTTGTTTGCTTATTAGGTTCTGTATGTGTTTCTCCGTTTCTCGGTATTTTTGTAAGTTATCCCCATTTTTCATATTTTCCCATTTAGCCTTGTTCCATCTGACTACTGGAATTTTAACCTCTGTAAACACAAACTTGTGTGCCCGCACTTTTTATCTGTACTTCCCTTAGCAAAGAGAAGCCTTACCCCAGATTGCCTAGTCACTGGGGGCAACACTGCTTACTACCAAATTGGCCAACATATGTCGCTCTAATGAAACTTTATGACAATGATGCATATTTAGTGATAGCTGTTTGACTCCTCTAGTCTACAAGTAAACTTCTAGTTTAAGTGCTTCTTGTCACTTTAATATGCTCTGTTTGAGTCATATAATGCAGCATAAAGAGTCGAGTGAAATGATAAAGTTCCTCTTCGGTTGTTTGGATATGTCAGTGCAGTACATCTTTCAGAGAGCAGTGCTGCTACAATAGATGCATATTTAGCTCTAAATGACTTGTCACTAATGTGTATGTTTTTGATTTAGAAGATGAATTACATCAATACATAGTCAATATGCTTTTGGAAGTAAAGCAGTGGAGCAAAGGCATACAGCACACCGTTGTCACTGCCATCAGCTTACTTATAATGGCTCTTCTGTCCCCCAGCTGTCCCTTCCACAGAGACTCTGTGTGTGTGTCTCTCTGTGCGCGTGTATGTGTGTGGTGGTTATTATGTTTCTCTCGCATGCTCTCTCCTTGACAACCTAATTACTACTTTCAGCAATACACTGACATACAGATCGAAAACTGCAATCTGGAATGTGGCTCATTTTTGACAGGGTGGTGGTTGATAAGATGTTTGTATAGGAGATTTTTTCCCCTCTTTTTCCCCCCCTGTTTTTGTTTTGCTTTCTCCGTACTATGCATAGTTATGTACATTGGCAGTGTCACTGAAAAGGATCGAGTGTGATTTGTGATTTAAAAAAAAAAAAAGACAATGCTTCCTCTTGCTGACTTAGAGTGAACTGCATTTACGCTGCATGCAATGTGGTTAATAGAGCGGTCAGTTTTTACCCATGCGACAGTGTTTTATCTATAAATGTGACATAACATCACTAGTGAGGTAGAAGTAGGTGCTATATACAGCATAATTAAAGAAAACACTATCATTTGTGCATGACTCTACACTATTACTGAAATGTGTGCTTTTTCTAATAAGAGATTACACTGTTTGGCTGTAGATGGAAGGGAGCACGTCCTAATCTAACAGTTTTTTCAGACACTTGCTGCATCTTCTTGTTGTTTACTAGGTGTTCTTTGGTGTTGGTGCTCATCAACCATTAGTCTTGGCAATATTGGTGACTGTGCATAACACAGACTGAAAGAATGGTAGATGGACTGGTTCTTAAAGTTTTGCACTTTTCTACTCTTCATACAACTTGCTTCATTCAGACAAGCACTTTTTTCCTGATACAAGTGCTTTCACACTCCAACAGATGCATCAGAGAGCATCATCTCAGGGTTAGCATCTTGCCCAAGGATATTTAGCATGCAGACTTGAACAGACGGGGATCACACCACCAACTTTCCAATCAATAGGCGATGTGCTCTACCTCCTGAGCCACTGCCACCAGAGCAATAGCTAGATGCCTGACCAAAAAATGACAGAATGACTGCAACTGACCAAAACTGAAATGAATGGTCTTGCAGCCTCAGCTCAATGCACAGAAACCAGGAGAACAAAAATGACTTTCTTCTGTCCTGCAGGTACAGTTTCAGGTAGGAACACACACAGTAGGGGGAACATGCACAAATGTGGTATTCTAAAACTGCTCCCAAACAGCCTAAGAATATACAAAGCACACAATGGAACATAAAATATAAAACTAAAACTTTAGTTGCTGAATAGTTTGTACTTTCAAACAGAACAAATGAGCCAAGATAGCAAAATAATCAAAGTGAAAAATGAGAAATAAAACTTGTGTTGTTCTCACAGTGAAAAGGGAAATTCTCCGGGTCTTACTCTGAATACTGCGCACAAGAACTATACTTCTGGTGGCTGCCACTTTATTTAAAGAGAATAAACATTGGAAGAAGAGCAGTACTGCCACAGCATTACCTCCCTCTGCAACCCCATGGAAAAGTCCAGAATAATAGGCAGCTATTTGTGATCCCCATACAGAGTCAAAACGACTATGGCCCTAGTATAGAGACATAAAAGTGTTTATGGCCAATACACTGTTTAGTTGAAATTAAATTGTATATCACAGCAACCAGCATGTGTCTGCAGTTGTCATCCGAGTAAATGCTACACAAGAGAGTGTTTTTGTCCTTAGGGGTATGCAAAGATTGCAAATGAAATGTAGCGTTTTTACAAAAAATGGCAATATGCGCATTTGTTGCTTTAATCACGAAGTTAATGTTTATTGCACAATTTAATGGCTACAGTGACATAATTAGTGTTTAGATTCCGCCTCACTTTCACTGTACAGCTCTAACAAAAGGCCCATGGTGCAGCCAAAGAGGAAGAAAACTGCCCCTTTTAACTTTTGATTTGCTCTTGCTCTTAATGTCTGAGTTGTTAGAACTGACTTCATTTGTGCACCTAAACACTGCAAACACAGCTCTCGAGCTGTGTTGCGTGTAAGCCGTGATTTTTAATTTATTTATTTTGTGAAGCATCAGTGATGCGTTTGATGTGTGAGTTTGTGTTATACATGGTAACATGCGTAACACCCGCTCTAAATACCCCCGTTAATCTCTTTGGTCTCTGGCTGAATCCTTTTGACCTGCATTTATCACGGAGCGCAGTTACAGCATTAATCCATATTAACCTGTGTACTTTTCTTCATGAACTAACTACTCCATCTCCAGTCTATAGCCTAACTGAATTACTTCACTGCAGGCTGAAGGCCACGTTTCAGTTATTTGCATTAATTGACTGTGGAGGCATCACAGGGATTTGCTGTCCAGCACTGCCGTGGGTGTTGACTGAATATCTAAATAAATAACTGCATTCATGTCTATCACAGGAAATAAATATATTTGCATTCTGCCTATATGGAGATCATTAAATTGCAGTTGCATTTCCAAGCACATTTGAAACATTCTCCCACTGTAAGGTTGACAGGTCTGAACAATCAATGGGGCTTTAGAGAGACTTTTCATAAATGTTCCACTTCAGAGGTTATTTTTCTGCTTGCCTGCTTTTACTTTGTATTGCAGAAAAGAGACTTAAATGTGTGAGTTCAAACTGGATGCCACAGTTCAGCTTCAGCAGGTTGTTTTCAAAAGCAAATGTGCGGACTGTTTTACTTTACTGTACCACAAAGGTTATTCTGGTATAGAAGGATTTCAGCTAATCTTAGCTGGGGGAAAAAAGTTTTTACAAAGTAAGTTTACTGTAGCCTCTTGTGCTTATTTTATGGCTTCACAGATGATGTAATATTCCTTTGTAGTCTCATAATTATGTCACCATTCAGATAAAATGGTTTATAAATAAACATCTGAGCAAATATTGAACAGTCTGCTGTCACAGATCAAAGGCATCAGAGTTTAACCGCCGACTATGACTACGCCATACCTTTTCTGATGCTTAGAAACCTGACAGCGCTGCACTTGTAATTATTTAATTCTTTTGATTCACATAGTTATGGCTATTGGAAATATAGTTCAAAGCAACAAAGAAGCCAACTTTAGTGACACTTCAATAAAAAGCGGGTTCAAGGTTACAATAAAACAGGTTAGCAATCAAAGACCAGGAAACCCTGCTGAGGCAAAATCCAAAGACAAGTTTCACAAAGCAAGCAGAGACTATTCTAGATGTACCCTGAAAAGCTCAGGCACAGGGGGAAAGAGATATCTGGCAACTGAGCAGTGGAAAGCTAGGAGTGTATACACTGATGGGGCTAATTGGGAGAATGGAAACAGGTAAGTAGTTGGGTGATCGGATCAGGTGATTCAGCGGGCTGGCGGTGAAAGCGGCCGGTCTGAAGGGGTGAAAGAGTGCATCAATTAAACACAATAAATCAATGGCAAAAACCCAAACGTGTGACACTCTCGAGCACCGATTCAGAGATTTTTCCTTGTATAAAATGTTTGCCTCACACCTCTGTCCTTACACCTAGCATATATAGGAGGAGAAAAACATTTGTGTGGTGGTTACAATGCCGTGTTACGCTTGACTGTTCACGCATGTGTGGTTTAGGCATGGTATGATTTACCACGCTGATACACCACCATATGGGGTGTCGACTGTTTTCTCTCAGTCAGCGATCCAACAGGAAAACATCTTCTTGTCTGTGAGTCATCGTATGAATAATGACGCTTTGGGCTGAATGTTTGTTCACAGATCCCCAAAAGAGCTGCAATTTAAAGAAGGCAACATGAAGGACAGCCCGCTCCTTGCCTTGAGTGTTTGAAGGGCAGCGGTGACGACAATGCATACATGCTGAGAGCACAGGTCTGATCAGGAAAGTAATGTGTGCTGCGGGTGGAAAATAGACTTGGAGGGTGCCTGCATGCTCGTCGGGCTAAGAGAAAGAAAACAGAAGCAAATAGGAGTATATACCAGGCTAAAGCTGGGGACTTGGATGCACAACTCCCTGCAGAAGCTTAGCTACTATTTTAACCACGGAAGGTTTAAGCGTTTACCTCCCTATTTTTGACTGTGTCTGTTTGTAATGTATTCATCTGTGATTCATAAACATGCTTCAGCTGTGTGTGTGTGTGTCTGAGGGTGTGATTGACTAAATCGGTGTGTACTTGTGTTTATTTCAGAACCACCTGAATCCCAGTCACCTCTCTGTGGCGAATTTTCCACTTAACATGATAGAAATGCCTTTGGCCATGAATAACACATTTACTATCAACTGTACCTGAGGCGAAGAACTACATGATCAGTTTCCTCTGCTAGGATATGCTAAAAATGAAAAAAAAATTCTGTCTTCCTTGCTTAAGGAAGCAGAAGCTAAGGAAGCAGCACAATTTTAACGATTAAGAAAAAAGCTGGAAGAGATAGATCAACCCACAAAAAAGAGAAAAACAGCCTTAGCAGTCAGTAATGATTTGTGTCGCCTTCAGAATCACAGTTGCTGGGAGGGTAGTGTGCATTTGTGCGTACTTGTGTCTGCCAGCGCAAGTGTGTGTCTGTGGGTGTCAGTGCATATGTGTGTCTTAGGGCTGAGTGTGGAGGGGCTAATGGAGTGTTGATTGCCTGGCGGTAAGCAGGCATCAGTGGGTAATTGCAGCTCTACGGTGTAACAGTTCTAAAATGAAGACGCATTTCACATTCAATCACTTTGCCTCCAGTATCGATGCATGTACATTTGGTGATTGATGATAGAGGCTTAGAGTGTGACCGCGGTCCTATATCTACACGGAGCTGGGTGACATAATTGGCACAGTGATACTGAGCTGCAAGCCACACTTATACTCACCTTAGCTGCTTGGCTTGTATTAGAACAAGCAGTTTTTCAGGACGCTGCCAAACTGTAGATTTTAAATGGACTTGACAAATTTTTCTGGGAGTAAATGTAGAGCCGCGCGGAGAACAAACCGAAAGGTAAAAGAGCTCGAGGTGGAACCGGAGTGTCCTGCCCTTTCTTTTTCCTTCTGTTTTCTCTCCCTTCGCGCCTGGTTTAAGTCTCCCCTTGGTGAACCTCACTCGCGTTGCCAAGCGACAAGGTTGCCTGGGAGCAGGGCTTTGATGAACAGTCACAGTGTAATGGAGGTAGCCCTGCTAACACGCTGTACACAGGGACAGACAGGTGGACAAACACATGCATGTGTGCAAACACTGTGTGGCATGTGTGCAGCCAGGGCGGACAGGACACAAATACAGCCACTGGAATCGTGTCTGGTGTTTTTCTTTTTTTCCTTTTACAACTGCAGCTTTGACTCAGGCTAACAATCTGGACATAAGTATACAGTGATTGGTACTATGTCTTAAGATTAGTGCAAGAAAGGCAATTTGCTATTTTGTTTCCTCAATTAATTCCTTTGATGAATAGAAACTGATGTCGGGGCCAATGTCGAAAGCTACAGCGTGCTGAAATCTATTACAGTTATCCATGACCTCTTTAAGTAATTAACCTTCTGTGTTGTAAAAGATGTGTTTAAAAAAGGCTATAAAACATTCTGCTGCTTTGGCAAATCCAGGATATAATTTAAAGTGTAAAAGGCAAAATTTTGTCTGACCATTACCTCAAACGGCTTTGCTTCCACATAAGAGAAAAACAAAAGATATACTTGTATTTACTTCCTCTATACGAGGCATGTCAGTGGGATTGAGGAGATCCTCAAAGTATGACTTCGAAGACCCAACTACTGTATATCCTTGGTTGAATTCAGGTCAATCACTGAATAGATGAATAGACACCACATTGAACCTTGAAGCAGATGTGCTGCAGCAGCAGAAGACCACACCCAGGTACCACTGCTGTCAATTAAAAACAGGAAACTGAGGCCCTACTTTGCATGGGCTCACTAAAATTGGACAACAAAAGAAACACCATTGCTTGGCCTACCTGAGCATAGTTACTGACCATTGTGACCACAGTGTATCCATCTACTGATGCCTGCTTCAGCCCTGTGGCAGAGCTCAAATCATTTCAAACTGCTTTCTTGACTATGACGATGAGTTCACGGTAGTGAATCCAACAGAGCACCTTTGGGATGCGGATGAACATCAGATCATGGATGTACAGCCAACAAATCTTCAGCAACGGTGTTATGCTATCACATCAATATGGTCCAAAATCTCTGAGAAATGTTTCCAGCACCGTTTTGAAACTATGCCATAAATATTTAAGGCCATTCTGAAGAGAAAAGGGATCTAACTCCACATCGGCAAGGTGTTTTTCTCAAATGCTACTCACCCTTTTACACATGATTTCTGGATCATCACCAAATGTGTTTAGAAGAAGAGACTGTGGCTAAACAGATGTCCAATTAGCCTGACTATTTCATCACAAACCTTAGTTAAGAAGGTAAGAAGATTGCAGACAGATACCTCAGTTTCCTCACCATGACTGTCACCTAATCCTCCTTCATACACGGAGCTGCTGCACTTTACGATGTCTCTTCTTGTCAAAACCCTATCATGTCTCTATTAGTAATATAATGAGAGCTCAATGGTAACAGCCATCGCAACAGGTCATCTGGGAGGTGATGCAAAATGGGAAAAGAGAGAATCATAAATATGGACCATCAGTTTCAGCCCTGTGTAACACTGACACTGAATCTGCACTGATGGGTCAACTAAACCGCATAAAATATGCACAAACGGACAGATATGATATCACCGCATGCAATCAAAGAAAAGATGGATGGAAAATGACACGAGCACAGTGGTCAACACCATCAAAGCTCAGTGTCACAGTCTGCTGTAACAAAGTGTCTGATTGAAGGGCCCCAGCATACCCATGGATGTGGTAATTAAGATTTAAAAAACGTTTGATCAGTCCAAGTAATGAAGTGTCTAACCCACACAGTCCACTGCCTGAAGCCCAGCTGCTCACATGTAGCTCCCCTATCTCTTTGCATTCTTAAAGTAATAGTCTAGTCTACAACTTTTTCAAATAATTGGCTATTTTCTCCTTCTTACTCTCTTTGTGTGGAACATGATAGTGATTCAAACTGGTTCATAAAAGCATTTACAGTTGCTCTAGGAAATGTTCCTCTGGCTCTCATAAGTGGTTTACATTTCCGATGACTGCAACAGTACTTCAGTTATAGCTGCAGGCTCACACCCAAAACTCTCTCAGCCTTTCCAGTCAGCTGCGTACATAGATGCACACACCATGGACTGTCATGTTTGGGGTTATGATTAAGGCTTGTGAGAGTGCCGCCTGCAAACATAAAGCTACTGGTGGAAAAATTGCTGAATCTGACTTTTAAAATTATCACTACCAGGGACTAAAACTCCCCAAAATGGCCCCGTAGTGAAGATTGTAATTACTGATTTTTTTCTTCTTCATAAGCTGTAAACATGGCACAGACATAAAGCAGATAGGGATTCACACTAGTATATATTTTGACTTAAATTTCTGGCCACCTGATAGATGAAAGCCCAACATTCACTCATCTTTTCATGGTTTGTAGCTAATCTGGTTTGGCCTCTGGCTTCTGAGGGAAATATCAGAACCACATTTTCCCGCAAGTAGCTGATTTTGCTGAGGCGATCAGGTAGCGTATGCTGAGGTTTTAGGACTTTTTCACCAGCTGTGGCCAAAACAAACAACAAAAAACAAATCTACGAAAGCGAGTTAACAATGATGATAACAATAGTAACAGTAATGGGGCAAGCAATGAGCAAGGGGATGCTAGAAAACCTTGCACTGTACATTTATGACATGTCCTTCCATTGCTGGTATCAGTAACTGTTAGAAAAAACAGCATATAAATCATATAAATTGCCTTTTGTCACCATAAAGCTTCAAACACATAAAGCTTCAAGGACATTCAAGGACGGACTGAAAATGAAAGGAGAAAAACAGTCAAAGTAATCATTTGTTCGATAACTTTGATCGATCTTCCCTGATAACTTCCTGTTTATACAACCTAGATTGCTACAACATTGCTGTAAGACAGACATTTAGCTGCTAAACCTGGCAGTCCAGTCAGGTTGTGAAATAATATTTGCAATGCCTATATCACATAATAAATTGTCAGTCTAATATGTACAGATGGGGTGAAATGATGTGTGTATCTACTGCAATGCGAGTATTCATAAGTGTGTGGGGTTGTCTTTATCTGTCAGTCTAATTGTGATTATGGCATTTAATTAAGCCTGATGATTTGCACTTCTGTAATAATCATTAGTTGTGTGTGTGCATGCGTGTGTGAGTGAGTGTGTGTGTGTGTTTGTGAACATGTGTGAAAAGTTTTGGGCCATTCCACTAAGACCAAGGATGAAACTCTCTGACTGTCTATCTGTCTCACTGCAGGATTAGCTCCGTGTCATCGCTCTTGGAAAAGAAAAACTCTGTTGACACTGAAATCCTCATCAAATCATCAAATGTCCTCTGGCTAAAAATAGTCACCTCATGTCAAGCCATGGAAACATTCACATCTTCTACAGCAGCTACAACTCGCACGGAAGCCACCGTGGTAAATGTCAGTGCCATCTTAGAACAGCTGCAACATCCACCTTTATAACCACATAACCTCTGTCAAAGGATTTTTCTACAATAATACAATGACAGCTTAGTTGTTTGTGGAATTTGTAAAAGCTTGACTCCCTTCTGGCAAACTAAATGACCTGTGAAAGCTGGTATGAGAAACACATAGTTGTGATACATAAACAGATGGAACTTTTTACAGGCTTACACTGCTAACTAGCCAAGTGTGAATATAGCTAATTAGAATAGCAGTGATGTAAACGTCCCCACCGCATATGCGTGGGCGCATTTGTGCATTTATGGGTTTGACACGCATGAGTGGAGAATTTAATGTTGGATTTCCTGTTTTTGACTGTCAGCAAAGGTGTGATGTGGTATTTTAGCCAGAACCTCGTATGTCCTCTATTATTTTCAGTCAACAGCACATGCACAGTCAGTCATTTACATAAAAGAACAAAACCAGCTGGCTTGCCTATTTTTTTAAAAAAGTATGCTGCCTGTAGAAAAACACAATACTTTGAAGTTTATATTTGGTATTATTGAAGTATTTTGAACACACTGAAAAAGGAGAAGTAAAAAAAAATGTTCATTTTTGTTGTCTTGTTTCTGTTGAAATATGAAAGAGAAATAAGACTTCAATGTCCAGCATATATAATGTCCAAACTTTGATATGTAAATTGACACCATGTTTCATTAAGGCAGCAGTAAACAAACCAAGTGCTTTTCGGTTCTTGGAAGTGGAAGTCGTTGCAAAGAAGGTGCTGCACCAAAAATCTCCTCAGGATTGCTTTTAGGAAGTTGCTGTGGTCACCTAATGCAATGGGCATTTGTCCGCGTGGAAGATGCTGACTTGTCTGCAAAGTTCAAAAACTATTTGGAAACGGTTTGGAAAATGCTAGTTCCCAAAGAAGTTGCTAGGCAGATTTCAATGCAGCAGTATGCACCTATTTGCCACTATTTTAATGCTCGCAATTGCTAGCACTTTTCAACCGCTAACCAATTGGTCATACAATACATACTTTTCCCTAGCAACCACTGGTTGCCAGGGGTTCACTGACCAGTCTCTAGACCTAAGTGATCAGGGCACTAGCAATCAGTTTTGCAATGACTACCAGCAATCTCTCAAAACTGGTCAGGGGATGCACATTTTGTGCTATTGGCTGATGGTTTTTAGAGACAGTCACTGAGGGGCCTAAGATAGCGGACTTTTGAATACAAACTTTTCTTTTTACATTATATAATAAAACTAGAACAAATGCTGGCCTACAACAAGATATTGAAGGCCAAATTTATCCTGTTGAATACATACATGTTTCATACATGTGTGTTAATAATAATGGATTGGATTTATATAGCGCTTTTCAAGGCACCCAAAGCGCTTTACAATACCACTATTCATTCACTGGTGTAGGCAAGCTACAGTTGTAGCCACAGCTGCCCTGGGGCAGACTGACAGAAGCGAGGCTGCCATATCGCGCCATCGGCCCCTCCGGGCCAACACCAGTAGGCGGTAGGGTAAAGTGTCTTGCCCAAGGACACAACGACCAGGACAGAGAGCCCAGGGATCGAACCGGCAACCTTCCGGTTACAGATGCGATTCCCAACCCCCTGAGCCACGGTCGGTTGTTAGTTAAACTGCTGAATTTTGCTTCAGTAATCCATCAGACTAGAAAAACTAAATAAACATCATTTCATTCCTAAACCATTGTTTAAAAAAACGAATTCATGGATTACATGTGATTTTTTCCTGATATGGTTTATATTTCAGTATAGTGATATCTACTACTATTATACTTAAACCCATACTAGTACTTAAACGCATCTTTATCTCTCTTAGCCACAACAAGTTGTTAAATATATATATTGCATTTCCTTAGGTAGTCAGTCAGGCCATCCTATTTGCTGAGACGCTCCCTCCCTGTGTTATGCTGGAGTCAGGAAAACATCTGGAAGTTAATTATGAGGCTTTTCCTCAGGATGTAGTCAGGAAGGTTTCCCTCTCGTTCACTGACTCCTTTGTCTTGCCCGGGGCTTGTGTATTGGCTGTCAGCAAATTGCAGTGCAATCTATGCTGGTTTTAATCATGTTTTGAAACAACTACAAGGTAGGCTATGTGTTCTCCTCCCCATATCTTACCTTTTCAGAGAGTATTGTAGTAGTATTTTATTCGCTTTTCCACATTCTTGATTGGGGTGTGATTGTCACAGAGGAGGCAGGTAGATGCTTTATAACCTGCGGTCGCAATACCGTGTCTCTTTATAGATAAGCTGATTTTGAGGGCACTTTGATTACATTGCACAGCCTGTTACATCTGAGCTAATGCGTAAATTTCATTTCTACTCTACTTGCTGTCACCTTTACAACGGTTGTATAACCCACAATGACCATTACATTTGTCCCCAAAGAGTTGGTGTCTTACCTGATACTGTCTGGCCTGAAGCTGTCTTGTATGGTGTTTGTCTGGTGATAGTAAGATAATGAGCTGGCTTTTGTTTCATATGCCCACTGATTAGTGCTGTCCAGCCATTCCTTCAGTAAGGTGGTCAGTCCTAATGCAAAAGAAATGTGATGTAGACGAGTTGTGTTCTGACTAAGCTCATTTGCAATGTGTGGCTGGACCGGAATTGTTTAGTGACAGGTTACCTGCCACCAGGTGACGTGTACAATTGCCTTGGAAATGAAATTAATCACCCAGAGGTTGAGGCTCTTGCATGCGTAACCTCTGAGCAACAAGCTGGCTGCTTCAACTACTTGCAAATGGACTCAAACAGCAAAACAATTTCATTGCAATCACCAGGCAGCCATCAGTTTTTCCAAATTGCACCAAAGTTGCTGTCCTATTGTTACTTTCTGATTGTGCCATAAATGTAACTATTTCTGCTTTCCTTCAAACATTTGTGTTTTTAACAATCACAGAATTGTATTTTTATTGTAGCAGAAGATTTTAAAAACTTAATATCCTGTGAAGTAAAATATTAAGTTCCTTCCTTATGTTTATTTTACTGTTTTACAATATTTCAGTAAGGAATTGTAGTAGATACTAGCTACTTTATTTGAAGAAAATATGACTTATGTACAAGTTATTTAAGTTTTAAACTTCAGATATAATTAATTTATATACATTTTACTAAATTGCTGTCATTATTTAATTGTTACTTAATATTACTTGCTTTTTTTGCCTTCTCAAGCAAAGTGGCGCATTAATAGATCCTAAGAGGTCTAGAACTCCTTCATGAGAGTGCACACGGAGCAGCTAACAATTAAGTAAGTTAATGTTAAAGGTCCTTATTTCTGTGGTAAGTGGCTGATTTCATTAATCAGGATCTACTAATGAATACATTTACAGTATATCAATTTATAGTTATTTAAGACAAATCATGACCTAATGTGTTAATGTGTGTCTGACGGAGTCATTTCTCAGGCATTCCCTAGTAACTACTTATTGAACACTAACAGTTTCACACATCTTTGCTCTTTCTTATTGGAAAAGATCACTTTTCCAATCTAATTAGTGATCCGCTCATATATAAAGGCCTCTTTACTTGTGTTTTTTCCAGAAAAGGAGAAGTGTATGCTCAAATATTTATCAAGCGAAATGATTTGCAAGCTGTGATTACATTTGCAACAGCCTTACTCACTTTATCGGCATGCTCCTCTAAAGGGAAGTCATACCTGCATTGCACAGTTTCATTTCATATTCCTTTTCATATAAAGTGCATTTGTTCACTGAATTATTGAACATTTTATGACTGTTGGGGAAATTGTTTTAGGTGTTAGCTGTACAGCATCGTTTTCTAAATTAATGTGCTATCTGTTTCATACTTTTTTTTCTACGTTTTCCAAGTGTGCATTTTACCTGAAACATTTAGCACATGTTCCAGTGTCTAAGAGACGGACTGAGCATTTGTTTAGAATAAAAAATGAGAGGAGTGAGAGGACCAAAGCGTATTAAACTCCAACATATATCCAAATTAGAATTGTAGAAGCTTTACTACGATTGCAGGTGAGTTTAGATATAGAATTGTGTGAGCCACAAATGTGAGCTTATAGCCAAAACTTAAGTTGGAAAATGATACAATGTCAAGATCAAAGGACACATTATAAAATCTAAAATGCTTCAGTCGTCTAATCTTTATTTAATTCTTCAGTTTAGAAACTTTAGCACTGAGCTGAAGAGCTTTTATGGGATTTATTAGGGATTAATGCGAGCAAATGCTATAGGAAAGTCAAGCAGTATGCCCTACAGCATTTCCAGTTTAAGTTCACTTCTAATTAAGAAAAACAAGGTGACAGCATTTCTACTTAAGTAAGATATTCTGGCAGTCTTTCCAATCAGCAGCACTGTCCTCCCTAACCCGACCCTCACTTGTTTTTCTCTGTTTTTCTCTGTCCTGTCGTCATCTGACAGCAACAACCACAGAAGTAGCAGTGGCAGCAGTTGTGACAGTGCCAGAGGCCACACTACTCTGCCACACAGTGATCTGGCAGTCTGTTGCCTCCTCTGCTTCGTCCTATCATGGTTCTCCTCCCCTTCCTTCCCCCTCACCACCTCTCCTGGCGCCCTCTCTGTCTAAGCTGATAGACACTGGAGCAAGACAAGGGGTCAGCCTGGCCACCAAGCATGTTTGCCCACTTCCACCTTTTCACGGAGCATGAGTAAACATTTGTGTGTGTGTGTGTCTGCATGCGTGTGTGAGTGGTTGCTGTAATAAATGAGTGTATATATTTAGCATGCCTTTTTTCTTTCTGTCCTCTTTAATTTAGGCCCTTCCTGCTGCTCCTGTCCCATTCATTTACAGTAGATAAATTTTGTTAGTTTTGTTTTCAGGCACAGTTTAAATTTACACTTTATGTGCCTTTAAAGTACATACATGAAAAGCCAGAGAGTAAAACACTTCAACTGCTGCACCAACTGCAGGCAGACTAAAACGGTTTCATCTCACTAGATTTGGCTAAGAGTTCTATGCCAACCGTGCCAAAGAGATGAAATCTGAAACTGTTGCAGTGCGTATAGAAAAGACACTCAATTAGGTTCATTTTAAAATGTTATTATCTTAATTTGCCCCTCTTTTATGGAATATTTTTTTGGTTCCAAGTCTTTCTATTCATGCAATAGCCCTTTTCTTTGCAGGCATTATAGTATTTCATAACTAATTTTGAATCAAATAAAAGTTCTGTTTTTATCAGGTTTTTCACTCCTTTGCATTATCCCTGAATTATCATCTTAAAACAACCTGTTTTCCTTTTTGTTTGTGAAAGTCTGAAAGTAAAAACAGGAGTAGAAATGCTTTCTTTGCTCTTTAAGCAAGCACTATTGATGTCTTATTGGATCTTTGTAATTAATTTGTTTGTGAATGCTTAAATGTTACAGACCATTAAAGAAATTTTAAAATAAGACAAATGTAATCTGAGTTAATACAAAATGCAATTTTTCAATGATTTTTTCATTTCTTAAGTCTACCTGGCCACATAAAATTGCCTCCTCTTATTAAATCATGAAATAACTGTGACTAACCACATGTTTTTGAATAGCTAAGTTTAATTTCACCACCTACACCCAGACATGATTACTGCTGAATCGAGAAAAAGCTGAACCTGAACCTGTCTGAAAAGTCAACTGGGCTAAAATATCTCAAAAAGCTGTACAAAATGCTGTGATCTACAGAAACACAAGAACAGATGAGAAACATAGCTATTTATATCTATCAGTCTGGAAAATGTTACAAAGCCATTTTTAAGGCTTTGGTGCTCCAGTGAGCCTTGGTTTTATAAATAAAATTACATCGCTGATTACGTTGCTGAATTGTCGCATTTGTAAATTCTACATAGTTGAAGAAGAAGAAAGCTCTGCTTTTACTGACACGCTTCTACGATTGGGGGGTCTTTTGAACGCAATCTGTGGCAGCTTGCTCAAATAGCCCTTCATAATAGGGACAGAACATATAGTGTGCCAATACTTGTGAATAGTAGTGGCCATATATTTAGTCAGACGTGAATTTTGAATGGCACATGAAATCTTCTTGTCTATATTTGTTCAAATCCAAGTGGTGTTTAAACGTTGAAATTGTATTCTTGAAATGATTCAGGCTTGTTTTACCTGCTAATGTTTATATTCTCTTAAAAGTCTTTGTTCTACATCAGCCATTTGTGCTTTGAAATCACAGTGGAACTGAGATATAGAAAGATTTCTTTTTAAGGTATAGAAAGATATGAGTCATTATCCAGAAATGGAAAAATAAACTGTGTTGAACCTTCTCAGGAGTGCCCAACATATCAAAGTTATTTCAAAAGTGCATGGATGGCTCATCCAGGACTTCACAAAAGAACACAGAACAACATCTAAAAACCCGCAGGCCTCACTTTCTTCTATTAAGCTCAGTTTTCATGATTCAACAGTAAATGGTAAATGGACTGGTTTTTATATAGCGCTTGTCTACTTTACCTAAGCACTCAAAGTGTTTTATACCCATTTACACAATTATCGGGAAGGGGGTAAATACTTTTCCTTAACCGGTATGTTTTAAGTAAGGATGAGCACACCATTTGTGTTTGTGTTCTAAGGTGCTGTATGTAGTGTAATCTTATTTGTTTGCATGTGTTTCATCATTTCTGTTTTTCCTCTGTAGGATCCTCCTAAATGATGACATTGTACATCGTAAACCTTCTGGGAGAAAAATGCAGATAAAATGAGATGAAATGCACAGAGGTAAACACATTCTTTTATGCTTTTGTCAAAGTCTATTCTTTTTGCACCTGCATCCGTTTCTTGGGATCAAACACACTTTATTATTTATATAAATCTCCTAACATTGTGACAGATAAATCAGGATGTAAAGGTAAAAGCTCTTGAACTACACCTTTATCGAATATCTGTAATTATTCTATATTTTTACAGCAAATGAGCAGATAAGCACAGTGAGATATGCGATTAGACAAAAAGGGTTAAGCCACCTTGTAGGATCTCACCTACTTATGTTCAGGTAAGAACACTAAACACTGCATCACAATTCAACCAGCAGATAGTTATTTAAACCTCCATGCAATGATGATGCACTGAAAACATCTGTGTTTGTCAAACTTTAACTAAAGCTCACAGAGACTCATTTACATATTTTTAAAACCAAATATTTAAAAGTCTATTCAAATGGTCAGAGGACTTAAAGTGGCTTTTAATGATGGCCTGGACTGCACAGCAGTGACACCAGTGGACTCATTCAGCACTATCAACATATGGAGGGATTCTCATATTTTCTGTGAAGCCAAGCTGACAAAACTAGTAGTATTGTAATATTTTTTCAGGCATAATGTTTTCTCAAGTTTATTTCACTATGCTGTATTTTCTTTACAGTTTAATAAGTTACATCCATGTTTGTTAAAATCCACAAACCACATCTAGAAGTACTGAGACGACTTTTCTGAAGGGGGCCTGCAACCCTGAACGTTTTTGAGTGTTGGTTGAGTATCCCCTGAATTTTTATAAATATCTACTGTGATTTAAGGTCAACCTCCACAATACCCTATAAGACCTAGTTATTTACTTTCAGTTTAGCACTTCAGACATTATTAATTCAACCTGCTAGTACCACTCATCTCTTTTCTTTCACTGACTCAATGACCCAATTTGTAAAGCAATGAATTACATCTACAGCAGCGCAACTTTTTACTACTTTCCACATTTTAGATACAAACTGAAGACATGAAATATATGAAGCACAATATATGAAATTATGTAGCAAAGAAAAAAATGATAAATAACTCTACATGTGTCTCACATTTTAGGTTCCTGAAAGCAGCTCCCTTTGCTTTGTTGACAGCACTGCCAACCCTTGGCCTTCTCTCAAACGAGCTTTGTGATGTAGTCACCTGAAATGGTTTTCACTTCACAGGTGGTTCATTTGTGGAATTCCTTGCCTTCTTAATGGGGTTGGGATCATCAACTATGTTGTGTAGAAGTCAGGTTGGTACACAGCTGACAACTGTTAGAATTCACATTATGGTAACGTCTTGATGCATTCTCAATCATTCAGGAAAGTAAATCTCCAAAATGTTGATTCTGTTCATCTGGACGTAGCGTTTTGTGGGAGAAACGTTTCGTCACTCATCCAAGTGACTTCTTCAGTCTCAGCTGACTGCAGGTTTCCCCAATCTTATAAACAGTACATTTGCATAATGACTGAAACCAGCCCACTGAAGGAACAATGGGCTGGGAGGTCAGTTCCTTAATCTTAATTGCATAGCATTGTAAGATGGCGAAAGAAAAGGGAAAGACCATCTCTGAATCGATGAGGGGGCCTAAGGGTACATCTTTCGCCATCTTACAATGCTGTGATTGCAGCCATTCCCCAACTCCTCTGTGAATGGTACTCATGGCCATTGATCAGTGGTCTTTGATCAGTGGGTTTTGGTCAGTGGTTGTTGATCAATGGTCATGAGAATTTGCATAATTAAGGGAAGGAAGACCAGGAGTCCCCTCTGGAACTGAGGATATATTATTATTATTATATCCGAGTCACCAGCCTCAGAAATCGGAAGTTAACAGCACCTCAGATTAGAGCCCAGATAAATGCCACACAGAGCTCCAGTAGCAGACGCATCTCCACATCAACTGTTGAGAGGAAACTGCGTGAATCAGGCCTTTATGGTCAAATAGCCACTACGAAACCACTGCTAAGGAAAAGCAAGATTTGTTTGGGTGAAGAAACACAAGGAATGGACATTAGACCAGTGGAAATCTGTGCTTAGGTCTGATGAGTCCGAATTTGAGATCTTTGGGTCCGTCCTTTACAGTCACCTGACCTAAACCCAGTGAAGATGGTTTGGGATGAGATTGACCTCAGAGTGAAGGCAAAAGGGCGAACAAGTGCTCAGCATCTCTGGGAACTCCTTCAAGCCTGTTGGAAAACCATTTCAGGTGACTCGTAGGAAGCTTATTGAGAGAATGCCAAGAGTGTGCAAAGCAGTAATCAAAGCAAAGGATGCCTCTTTTGAAGAATCCATAATATACCGATTTTATTTGTCACATAAACAGTACAACATATAGTGAAATGCTTGTGTCCTGAACTGCAAACAGGCTGCACTCCAGGGCTGTTTTTTTAGGATTAGGGGTAAACTCAATCAAACTTGCGACCCTCGCTCCAGAGGTGTGTAGTCTTACCACTACACTATCCAGCTGCTTAAAACTTACAACATGTTTTCATGTTTTGAGCTATATCACACTTTTTTGTTTATTACATAATTCCATATGTGTCCATTCATAGTTTTGATGCTTTCAGTGAGAATCTAATATGGAAATAATCATGAAAAACCATTAAATGAGAAGGTGTGTCCAAAACGTTGACTGGTTGTGTATAATATACTGGTCCTCTGCATTATATCTCACACTACAAATGAGTGGAAGAATTTGCAGAAACAGCCATTGCTTTTTTTTTTTTTTTATACAAGTCTAATTTCCTTAAACTTTTTTGGACTTTGCACTGCAATGAAAATGCAAATAATGAAATTTCTGGGGAAGCTTTTAATTCTCTTGGACTGAAGTTGCGAGTACACTGGTTGGAAATGTGACTAAATTAAATTTTTTTACTGATGATGGTGCCGTATGCAAGACATAAAAGAGCCATGAATATTTAAACAAAACTGTAAGGCTTTCTGTTGCAATAGCATTTATTTTTTTATTTTCAGGATTCAGCCTGTCTTTACCAAATTCCTTGAACAAAATATTGAATCTGCACTAAAGCAATAGACTGACTGGCACACCAACATTGCCATTCATTGACTCGTTCTTTTAGTAACCCAAGAAAAACTTGGCTAATGTAATTTGTTTTAACTGAGACATAATTATTACATTAATTAAGTTGTATTAATTTTCTAATTGCATTTACTTACTTCACTTTCTGAAGCACATTCACATGTAGATTTTGCAGAGCAATGCACCAGCACCTCTAAAGAATCAATCTGGTGCTTTGCTCATGGTCACGTTGATGATGGTTGACGGTGCAGAGTAGGTTTTACACACTCATTTTTCCCTACCAATTTTTTTTCCAGGCTGATATGGGTTCCAGGAAGCCTCTAGTCAAAAGTCTGCATTTCTAATCTGCTGTGGGTCCTGCTGGTTCATCACACTCCCTCTGCCTCTTCCACTCCACCAGTATTTATTTTCTCTCCCGGGGCCAGACAGATGGGAGTGTTCAGGAATAAAAGCGTCAGTATTTACCATATTATTTACTACCATCAGTGCTAGCCCCTTTGGCCATGCCAGGCTAAGAAAAAACACCTCATTTTCCTCCTCCTTCTCTTCCTTTTCTTTGGCTTTCCTGGATCATTTAGGATTTATGTGGGACAACTATCCTGTTCAAGCCATTTAGTAGCTTGATCAAAGATGTGTCAGTGCAGCGATTCACTGCACTGACCCACGGGTTAAGAGTGGGTTTCATTCACTGTGTAGCATATATATCATACTGTGACAGATGAATGGTTTTGTATCTCTGTGGACAACCTGAAACCAAATACGGACACTAATGGATTTCTCTCTGCAACGGGAAAAAAGTCATATAAAGTGAGTGGCAGGAACGATATTATAAAGAATGGAGTAAGATATTAATCTGGGATTTTTATCAAATGTACACCAAACACTAGATGAAGACAGTCGATGTTGTGTCATCAGCGAGATGACAAGAAACTTGTACACAGTTTCACTTATGTAACAGATAGTATGCAGTGAAATTTTGATGTGCTTTTATGCATATAGTTGCATAATAGTGGGAAAACGCTGCTTTTCATTAATTCACAAGACTATTAATTCCAGAGCTCAAAGTCCTAATACCAATTTTCTTATACAACATTACTCATGCTAACAGAAAGACAACTTCTAATTAGAGCACGTTTTAGCTTAAAGAATGAGCTATGTCCATAAAAGTCTGTATTAAACGGAACCTAATATGCTCATTTTAGAGGGCAGATTTTCTCACCTAGAGTCTACTGGAACAGCTGTGCATGATTCACAGTTTAAAATAATCCTTTTTATCTCATACTGGGCCTTTGCTTAGCTCCTTGGTTAATCCACTGTCTGAAATAAGCTGCTTTAGCTCCCTTTAAGCCAGCTTTCTTCTGATTGGCTGTCCCTTTGGGAAAAAAGAAGAAGAAGAAGAATGGAAAGTGGGTGGGGCATATGCTCTTGCTGCCAGAGCCTTGGTGCCCATGTGAGGGCTATGATCGCTAACTGACATCATGCAGAGCCAAGAGTTTAAAAAAAAGTATTAAAACAGTCGGATGCCTGAGCTTTTGGCTCACACTGAATACTTGCACAGATGTTGGCCTCGTTATGTGAAACTTTGGCCATGCTTAATGAGCATCCACCTTTAGAATAGTAAATGTCACAGACAGACAGTTGCCAGTCCTTTGAAACTGTGGACACAAATTAGATTATTTAATTCACCACTGGGATAATGTCACTATCAATATAATCAATACCCTTAAGATAAACAGTTTTTGATGCTCAACAGGGTCTGAGTGAGTGCCTTTCTTTACATGTGTGCAGGAACAGCTTTGTGTTGTGCATATGTGTGTGAGATGCTGTGAGTGTGTAATTATGGGCAGATTATGGAAGAAGCGGACAGCATGAAGCAGTCTTTGATGGGATTAAACACTCAATTACTCAGCCAAGTCTGCCCAACCCCTCCTCCTACCAGCACCACCCGTGCACACACCCGCATGACTCTCAGGTTGAAACATCTGTGAGTACACAAAAACACATACACGCATAGATAAACGACAAATGATGCCATTCTCACTTCTGTTGACAGGAAGTGACAACAAGTTTAGAGCACTTTGTTTTTGCAGGTCAGTAAGTGTTGCCATGACAACAGTGTGGAAACATCCCATTTTAGAACAGGAAGTGGCGTTGCTCCCCTTGATGTTACATTAAAGGCAGTGTGTTTAGATTCTGTATTTTTTATATGTAGTCCAGATTCAATGCAGTCATTTAAACATTATGTTATAGAGAAAGGAGGCGCACACTTACGCGTGAATGTTTGCACCATGGAAGGAGAAGCGTCTCTGGCAAAAGGAGGCTGTGCAAACTTGACCAGGAGATTCTAAGAAAATGCTTGTTCACTTCTTGCATTAGTTTGAGATTCTTTATGTTAACTAGTACTGAGGCTTTACATATCTGTGATAGACCTCTTGCCCCTTAATAGCAAAGATAAGCTTCAGCCCCTTGTAATCTTGAATTGGATAAGCAGTTTAGAAAATTGATTGAGTTATCAGCACACTGAGGAAGGTGAGTGTTTAACATCCACATTCAGACAAATTGTGTTATAATATGTTATTCTTCTGTGCTCAGAACACCTTAAAAACACAGTGGAGAAGGACTTTTGGAATCAATGCTACTAAACAGCATATCAGATTTTCTTTCAGCACAGTTACCCTTCAGACTAAGCAAACAGAGCTGATCGATTCTATCTTACTGAAAATATAAGACAAAATCTACAAATGTCATTTGTTATTCAAACTATCATCCCATCTGAGATGTCCATTTGCCTCATATTGCTATATCAAATCTTTCCCTTCCTCTGATAGAGGCGATTAAGGAAAGTCTTTGACTACATCCTTAAAGCTCTCTCCAGTTGTTGCAGTTTCAGAATTCTTTAAATGGGTTAGTCTCATTTGAGCACTGGGATAATGTGTAGCATACTCACCATAGCAGAGCTTAGGGGAGGGGCTATGTTATTCTGAAGGGTAGTGAGAAAGCTACAGTTCTTGGTGTTGTCTTTATTTCCCAAGTATATTTAGAGTTATAATTAGTTTTCTTATCCATTCACGAATGGTAATCCAATATTTACTATCCCTTTTATCTCTGTTTGTGGTCCATGATTAAATTAGTAATGCTCAGCCGAGTTCACCAGCAAGTTCCTAAATCTTTGTGCCTGCTGTTTGGTGGTAGGCATGTGGTTTACTGTCTATTTGTTTTTCTGATAGAAAGCATGTGCCTTTTGAGCTCTGAGATTGACCCAAAGGGAAAAGTAGGTGTAAAACTAAAACGTTGTACGTCTCTATAAAACAGACCTGTAGGGGTAGAGTCCAAATTTGGGGTGAAAACCACCTTAAACTAAGTGATGATGATTCCACAGCTGAAGGGGATGCTATCAGCTTCTCCTATTTTGAACCTTTTTTATTTTAAATGTAAATAACATACATAAAACAAGTGTTTTCATTCTTTTATTGATTGCTATATTTCTCTCTGCACAACCTCTACTCCACTGTCCTTTACAAGTTTACTTTTAATAACCACATTTCCACTTCCACTACCAAGCAGATATTGTCCCTGTCAGTGGCCTTTTACCAACAAATATACCTGACATTTGAATGCACACATTAAAGTGTGTGTCCTTGCCCTACTGTATAGATACATGGATGTAATAGGGACTTCTGAGAATGCCTATTATCTACCTGTATGGGTGTGTGGGTTGAGAAATTGAGGGCCAGCTACTGTGGAAAGGTCAGGTCCCCAGTCAGGCACAAGTGGTGGTCCTTGTTTATTGTACCCTTTGGAGTTACTCAAGTCCTGTAGTGATTTACAGTTACTAATGTTTTTCATAGTGTCTTACATATAACCCCATGACATTAATAGCAGTCACTTTTTCATAACATGTTACTAATAATGCCAGAGCCTTTGTTTCTTCTCTATCAGCAGCTGTTTAATCCAGCTGCCTCAAACTTTGCAGGTGCTTTGCAGGTAATTGAAGTAAACACAGTGATGAGGTTGTTGAATACTCACATTTCAGCTAAAACCTGTGTAACACTTTATAATATGGCTAAGGGTGTAATTACATGGAATTTTTATATACTTTATTTGAAATTCTAACTAATTATATTTACCTACAAATACTTAAATGTAAGTCAACTAGAATAAGGGGACAACAAGTCAGCTGTTTACAAGAAAGAAAAAAAATTATAAGTACATTTAAATAGCTTGTCAGTAACTTTATTTAGCGCATGGGTGATTTAAATATTATAAGCAAAGTGTCATTTTAGGTATTTTAAGGAATGCACAAATTGTGGGTTTTTTACAGGAAATGAAACAAAAATTATACAATATATATATTATATATAATAATTATTGTGTTAGTAATTACAAGTATTGTGTATTTTCTTGATAATTTTGACAAAAAACAAACAATATTTTCCCATCTTACATTGTAAGTCTACTGTACTTTTTGATCTGCAGGCTGTATTATGGGGTGGCGTAATCTTGCCTACCTCCCAGGTATTTTACTATAAAAGTAGTAAAGGGAGAAAAGTCCTTATTACATTTATGTTGGTTAAATAAAAGTGCAATTGAAAAATAGAACAGCCATCATGCTCATCAACATAATGAATATTAAATATAGAGATTTAAAATTCAGATGTAAAAAAGGCAAAATTATTTCACTCCAAAAAGTACAAAAGGGAAATATTTTTTATTTGTCTGCAAAATTACCACGAATTACTAATATTACTCCTTAAATTTATTTACTTACTTATTTGCTTACTGCTTGATACCCTTTTATGTCTGCCTTATGTTTGTAAGATTTGTAAATAAATAAATTACATCGCAATTTCAAATAAAATACATTGAAATTCAGTTCACTTACAATAGAACTGCGCCCCTTGAGGGCCATATCACCAAGTGTTAGCAAAAGTTATTCTGAGACAATTTAATCTCTTAGCTCACTTTAATTCCTCACTATGATACCTGCAAAAGTGAAAAATAGCTGTGTGTTTATTTGATTTCTTTTCTTTGACACTTACTTTTCCTTGATGACTAAATGATAAATATACTGGTTTTATAAAGCCCTTTTCTACGTGAGCACACAAAGTGCCTTATACAACTTGCCTCATCCTACATTTAAGTGCTTTTTATCTATCATTCATGCTCCAACAGATGCATCAGAGAAACCTGTGGTTAGTATCTTACCTTTGGATATTTAGCATGCACACTGGAACAGCCAGGGGTCGAGCTACAGCCACCCCCAGTAAACAGTTTGCTGGAAAGCTTCACAACAACAAAATTAATGTTTTGACAGGTTTGGACAGAGGTGGCAAAAGTACAAACATTTTGTACTTATGTAGACGTTCAGATACTACTGTCCAGTAAAGGAACTGATTCAAATTCCAGATGCAAGTAAAAAACTAAAGCCTCTGAAATGTACTCAGAGTAAGAAAGTAAACAGTAGCTTTTTGGAGGATGTTTCTAACAGCTATTTTTGTGCAAAGCTAGCTGAGCCCTGTGCTATATGAATGTATTAATGTATTATTAAAATAATATTAGCATATGGGAATAAAGATTTTATTTCACTCTAAATTTTAATTCTAATAAATTTTCTTAGCTTGAATCATTTATGTAGAACATGAGAAAATATTAAAATTAAATTACAATTAAACGGAATTAAATTATATAAATTAAAAATAAAAATAAAAATTTCTTTGCCTCTAAACTGGAAAATGAGTACAGTATTTTAATGCCAATTGTAAATAACACATTTAGTCTACCTCAGTTTGTTTTGCAGCACATTTCACAATCATAAACAAACATAATATCACTTGTACAAACCTAATATGTGATTTAAAAACATGAGCATTTACATGTAATCTTTACATTTCCGGTTTATCACACCTCACTGTGCAGTCCTTACCATTAAATCTAACATCTCTTCTTCCTCTCCTGTCCTGTCTTTCTTATCTTTCTCCATCTCTGAGTGAAGTCTCTCCTTCTTTTATCTCCCTGTGAAATACAGCAGCTGGACCTTTAGCTAGCGACACACTGTGTGACAAATTGCACACAAACAGTTTGCTGATGTTTTCTGAGCTGATAAAAACATTGCATTTGAAATTAATAAACGAATAGGACTGCCTTTCACGTGTTACTGTTTATGATGTGTGACGGCTCCCCTCTAAATGCATTAAACTAAAAGTAAAAAGAAGTTTTGAAAATGAGAAACGAGTAGAAACCGTTTGTTTAAAAATGTGGGGAGGAAAAGTAAAAAGAATATTCAAGTACAGATACCGAAGAAATCTACTTAAATAGACTAATAACATATTTGAACTTTGTTACTTCACACCTTTGGGTTTGAGACAGCCACAGAAACACACATGTAAGCATTCAGTGAGTGCATCCTTACAGCTGTCCTCTTTTCAGAACAGTACATTTATACAAATAACAAACCTGGGATTGAAACTGTGTCATGAGTCAGCGTGATTTAAACTCACATGTGATGTTATGGGCTGTAGCCTTACAGATTACAGACTCAGGATGAGTTCATCACAAAGCTAGTTTATTCACGTGGTTCATCTGTTCCTTGGTGGCTGTTTTACATACTTTTGAGTATCTCTGATACATTAAAAGTATCACTAGTTTAAAGTGGGTGGCTGTAGCTCAGGTTGTAGAGCAGGTCATCTACTAATCGGAAGGTTGGTGGTTCTAATTCCTGGCTTCCCTAGTCTGCATGCCAAATATCCTTGGACAAGATACTAACCCTAAATTGCTCTCCGATGCATCCATCGGAGTATGAGTGTGTGAATGATAGTTAAAAAGCACTCACAAGCACTTGCTTGGGTGAATGCACAAGTTGAGTGCTCAGAAGAATAAGAAAGTGCTATATAAGAACCAGTCCATAATACTAACAGACTGATATTTGGTGGTACTAATAAGACCAAGGCTGTGCTGCTGATGTTATTAAGCTCAGGTGCCAGCTCAGAGATGCATGTGATGATGTTTTTAACGGTGTTTAAGAAAATAATATGGAATTGTTATTGTAATGAATGAGTGGTGTTAACCAGTTAAATGCTACTATTTAGAAGAAAAAATGCTGTGCGAACACTGTGTTTTCTTTCCTGTTTGTCCCATATAGCCATTAAGACTTATTGTCCCTGACATGGTAACTGTAAAGCAGGCGCTCGCAAACCAATTCTCACTTTTCCCCAATCGACTTCTCCTTTCCACATTGGTGAACAATCGCTATGAAAAAATGCATGACCTTTGTTTTTATGGACCATTTGCGTTACAGAAAAAAATGCCAGAGTGTGATTCTTCTTACTACCTCTGGTACTAGAGGAAAAAGCCAACAGCCCTCAAAAGCTCTGGGCAGAAAAACGCCTATATAATACGTGTGTGTGTGTATTTGGTGTGGTCACCTTGATCCACAAGTTCATTTTGAACTTTCATGCACCATAAAGAGCCATCAGGCAGATACTGTAAACTCATGAGATTGAGGGGGGAAACAGCAAAACAGCTCTTGCATTAAAAGGTTGACTCCAGAACAGATGGGATGCTTCACTCGGCTGACAAAGCCCAAGGCCTAGGACCAGACTCAATCATGATGACCAGTCCACTGTAGCTTCCACAAGAAATAGCAAGTAAATCTTGACTGCCTGAGATCCAAACATCCAATTATTCAGTGTCAGGGAAAGCCTTTCCTCTACAGAGCCTGACTTTATTTGAAAAATCTGAACAGGCCAAACAGGAAATGTGCTTTCATTTCCAGAGGCAGCCAAGAGCTGAGACTGAACGCCATTTTAATGAGCTTTCCCAATGAGGTGCCACCTGTTTTATCCAGATAATTGAATGATTGGCCACCCTTAAACGACCCCTGCTTGGCAAGCAGTTTATTTCTTTCTTTTTTCTTCTTTCTTTCTTTCTTTCTTTCTTTCTTTCTTTCTTTCTTTCTTTCTAAGAATAACCTTACAAAAGCACGTAGATCTCACATTGTTATTAAAAGGACAGATGATGATAAAACTAAAATCAGACTGCAGACAAACATTTGGCTTTTATATGAAGAAATTAGTCTTGCCTGCCACTGTAAACCTTCCCAAGCAGCTTAACTGCAGAACTTTGATTTATTCATAGTGTGACATCAAACATAAATCCATTCAGATAAGATGAAAAATACAAAACAAATGCTGCACATACAGTATGTGGTTTCAGCATTTGTGGAACAATATACGCCAGTGATGCAACTTTGTCTTCTTAATTTTAGAATAGCACGGTGGTGTATTTGGTTCAGCTGGACCACAGAGATGTTGCAGTGCACTGATTGCTTTAACAATTAATTTACAGTTGCTTTTGTCATTCTGAGTGCATTTGCTGTATAGCAGATATTAGACTCCATGCTGAGGCAAATGGCACGATTTAATCCATTTCACACTGAACAATTGGTCCACAGTCTATGATAACTTGATAATTTCATGATTTCACACTGCTCTTTTACATACAACAGACATAGTCAGCTGCTGCTCTGCCTGTGACTGTGAATGAAGCCAGTTCCAACGTCCTGGCATCTTATGGGGAAAGATTATTGACAAGAGACACACCAGGGAGATTCAATGTCAGTTATAAATGCAAATGAGCACACAGGAGAAGTTGTAGAGGTTTACCCACATGCATTTGACATTTAGAACTAGAGAATCTACTGCACATAAGGATTGCAGACATTTTGGCTTTATTACTTATTCATTCATTTGTTTTTCATGTATTCGTAGTGTTTATTTATTTATTTAACGACGTCTCTATTTGTGTTAAGTCTCATCACGGTCAGATTGTTCACTTAACTGAATGTTTGTTTTAAAAAATCATTTAACTTTTACTTTCAAATTGAAATATTTGCACAGCTTGAGCTTCAAGCTTAATGAGCTTTCCTGGATTCAATCCATTTTTCATGAGCACACGAAAAAACTAACCATCACATATTTGCCTTTCATATTATCACACACTGTAATTACACAACAACGTGAAAGTTAATTAGTGGATTCATATAGCAAAAACAAAACATGTTACATACGCATTTCATACGTATATCCTACTGAAGCAGCTATTCACATATATTTTACTAGGGGCGATACCTTTGTTGGGTTGACTTGTGATTGTGATCAAAAAACTAGCTAGCTAACAACTTGAGTTCAGCTTTTGATTACATGGCATTATGCTCTTGTGTACCTCTGTGTACTTTCAAAAGCAATCACCCACCTGCTTTGGCAGTCAGCTTGCTTGTTGCCTTCTTGTGTGTATTCAACCTGCAGGCAGTACCTCCAGACACTGTCAGAGGTTTTATTTCTCAGAAATAAGCCACAATAAAACCTCATTTGTTATTTCATGGGCAGCATATATGTTGCTATTTACAACATAATAGATAGGAGGAGAGTGTATCATGTCTTAATGTGTATCATCTGGTTTGAGCAGAGTGATAATTTCAGACAGATTTGGTTCAAAATAACTATCTTATCATACCACACCTGTTAAAAATGGGTACCGAAAATTAGCAGAATTGCTCTGTCTCTGGTTGCTGTTTTTACATAGAAAAATAAACCTTGTGCAGAAAACAAAAATTAATGACACTCATATTTGATTCAAACAATAGCATCATGTCTATTCAGCCTACCTGTGTGTGTCAACTTGAGGGGTTATGAGTTGATCATATGGTGAGAAAAAACAAAAAAAACAAAAAAGGGGGGAGACGAGATCTCGTTGTTTCTCCCCTCTCTGGATAACACAGCCAACACAACACAGCCAACACAACATCATTTTCCTGTTCGCCTGTTTTGTTTTGTTTTTGTTTTTTCTGAAAGCCGAAGCTGACCTGGACTCCTACCCTCCCCTCTACCATCGTTGCCCTCTCCGCGACCATCTTTGACCCTTTGACCCCTGAAGGCCACAGCAGCTGGACTCACAACAACAACTTGAGGATGTCAACAGTGCTGCAAAAGAGCGATCTCATGCAGCAGAGACGGAGAGCACTAAAACCTAACGCCCGTTTCACTACACGGGGGAAATTCCCAGGCTGCGTCAGCTGACAGAGCTGGGACGAGACGCGCATTAAGCCCGGAGGAAAAGGGAGGGTGAGCAAAAGAATGCTGACCTCTGAGAAGAGCCGAACAGCAGAGCTGCAGAAGGCCGTGGAGCAGAGTAAGGACAACATAAACAGACTCCAATCTGACGTGGAAGGAAAGACTCTGAGGTTTTTTGCCCTCAGTAAGAGCTTAAGGCATCAGAGCAGAAACTGAGCATGGCTCCGGAGGAGCTGGCTGCTAATTGAACTCATCAGTCAGACTTGGAGTTTCACGTACAGGACTTGTAATCAGGCGGAAGCTTGCTGGAGCAGGAGGTCGTCAGACTTGACGCAAAGCTCCAACAGCAGGAGTAAACCCTGAAAGACCATACAGAAGCAAAAGGGTCAAGTTACAAGGAGAAGATGCAGGCAGCTGCAACAACGGATGAAAACAGACCCAAAGAGGAGGGGAGGACCCTAGGCCATCCTTCAGGCCGCTGGTTTACCTAAACTACAGAACAGGAAGGTGATGAACACAAACATACACCAACACACGAATACACACTTCTGCATGCGCCGACTTAGAATGAAGGGAAACACACACATGAACACTTATGCACTCGTTGAGGGAGTGAAAACTGATACATACCCATGCACTAAAATCAAAATGTTGATTTAATTCACTAAGAAGTGACACACAATGCTCCAGCTGCTGCAATGAAGAATGCTTTACTGACAAAGGCTCAATGCTGCACACGACAACGTCAAATACAGAATTTGCTATAATAATAAGCCCAGAGGGCATTTGTGTGGTCTGGGGAGCAGAGTCCGGAGCGGTTTGGTTATGAAAACGATGCCTGTGCGAGATATCTGGGGCTTAAGGCCTCGACTTAATTGTTTACTGTACACTAAAAAGAAAAGAAAACACTCTGAGCAGTGGTGCAGAGTGAAAACGAGGAATTAACAGTGTGAGTTTTATTTCAGAGCGCCACGTCATTGTGATGGAGATTTAATAAAGGAGGAACACACGGACAAAGAAGAAGAGAAGGGGGGACAGCCCTTGAGCATGATTGCCTGAGGCATTAAAGTTCTGTACTAAATTCTGGTTTCCAGTGTGAGAAAAGTCACGCAGTGCCAGTAGTAGAGCTAGGTTGAGTGATGATTCTAAATTACTGTAAGTAAATCATCGTACACCGTTCAAGTTTTATGATAACGGGGATCTAGACTTTGTTGAACCCTAGGCAATTTGAACAGGTAAAATTCGAGTGACCAAGTAGCAGTTGAATAAAAGACATTGAATAAGTGTTGAAATAAACTGGCAGAATAAAGAGAATTAAAACATTTCAAGAGCTCAAATTACTTAATGGTTCAATTTTGTTTCACGAACGCAAAACATATAGGTTTAGGAATATGAAAAGGTTGAGGTGGTGTTGATTTGACTCTGTGTAGGTTTCGGTGGGTATTTTTATTGATGGGAAGAATATTCAGTGACAAGTCCTAAGACCCGGGCGTCTGCATTTTGTTTTGGTTATTTTTCATTTTATTTTGTTTTATATTTTGAACAGTGCACTGATTTTTGTTTGTGAATCTTTTCTTTAAGCAGATCTGCACATCGGAAATTACAAGCATTACACGTCGGCGAGAAAATTGTTGTAAGTGAGTTTCTCCGCATTGAATGGGTTCTGGAGGAAACACTTGTGGGGACAATTAGAAACGAGAGTCCCTGTTTAAAAAAGGATTCAGCGAGGTAATCCAAATTTAAATTCTTGTCTTCTTTTTGAGATGACGTCATTTTGCTGAGGGCGGAAATCTAAATGCGGCGATGGTTTCCACAATCAGCAAAGAAAGAAAGAATGGAGGAATGGAAGAATGAATGGATGAAAGACTGGAAATAAAAACAAACTGACTGACTGGTAAAAGATGACAAGACTTGACCATGACTCAAGGTTAACCACCTCCACCTGGATAGGACAAAAGGGTGGATGAATCTATGTGTTTCTTTCTACAGGAGCAGAAAGATGACAGCGACATCTGAGATTGCACGACGATTTAACTTTCTGTGTATGTGAAATTGTGTGTACACACCTGCGCAGCGTTACTATTTACATTTTTCTTCCCTACAGGGGTACAGTTTTTAATGTTTTTCTATTACAGGATTTCTGGGCGGATGTGTGAAGAAACGGTGTTTATGGGTTAGGAGTCGGTGTTTTTATAGCACCTATGGAATGAGGATGGCTGACTACGGTCAATGTGCTGCTGATGTTTGCTTTGCTTTGGTGAGAAGGGTGCAGTAGAAAACAGACAAGTGACATGAAAACAAGTAATAATAACAAATAACAAATTTGGGGACAGTTTGACCTAGAGCCCACTAACTGGCCATTAGGGGCTCTCTCTCTCTCTCTCTCTCTCTCTCTCTCTCTCTCTCTCTCTCTCTCTCTCTCTCTCTCTCTTGGAATAACATTGCCCAAAGGGTGAATAAAGCAAATTGTGGCAATGATAGTGATTTAATGATTGGAGAAACCTGAACATGATACTTGTCTGTTGTGCTGGACCGTTTATTACTCTTATGATTTGCAGGTGGTTGTAAATAAGCTGTTTACTTTAACAGGTTTGTTTTTTAGCTGAATTGCAAAATACAACTAGAACGATTGATTGAGACTAATCGCTACTAACCTGAAACTGAGGAGGTTCGATATAAGGAGGAATTAAAACAGGTATAAAATGCATCTGATCTTTAATTGCAGGTGGGACCATGAAGATTTTTTGGTACAGATTGCAGGTTGTTGCTCATTATTGAAGTGTGCTCATAAAGGCAAAAAGCTATATAGGGGGTCTATTATTTGGTCTGTGTTTTAATAATTTAGGTATGGCAAAATTAAAGGTTTCTAGACAATTTAGGGAACGAGTGAGAAGCATAATTAGATGATCAGAAACTGAGTACTACACTCAAGTTAGAATTAAGAATGCCCAATTTGTTTGAGGTCTGTTGTTCATTTTTATACACACATTGCAAATGTGCTTATAAGGAGCTGGCACTTAGTCTGTGAAGGTCAAAAGCTTCATCCGACAACGGATCGGATTGATATATTGGTGCTATTGACTTCACGTGCAGAGGGTTAAATGCATGCACGCTTACACACATAAGCATGGCATAGGATTGGAATAAACAAAGTCAACGACATTAGGTTAGGAGAGCCAGCGCAGGAGAGGTGTTGGCTTTCTGTCTCTTGCAGAGAAGGGAACAGACGCCAGACGGGGACACGGAGATATGGGGACCCTTCACAGCAACTGGGGTCAAGTGTCATGGCCTTGGGGCTCCTTGATAAGATGGATCCCATAACCACAAGCGATAACCAGGAAGGGGTTGGCGAAACCTAGGAACACCAGAGACCAACGTGGTTCGAGAGGCTTTTGGCAAAAAGGGGGACACGGCGGTGACAACGGACAACAAACACACAGATTTGTGTAGCGACTGAAGGGTGGTATAACCCCGGAAGTCGAAGAAAGAAGAATCCGAGGGCGTTTCTTCACTCCAAGAGGAGGTGGTAAAGGGGCCTGAAGCGTGTCAGGCTGAAACTCGAGTCCGAAGCTAAAAGAACAGCTGGGTTGTGGGAAAATTGGAAAACAACGGAGGCGTTGGGATTGATAAGGGTCATAACGTGTTTGTTTGGTTTGGAAATAAATCCTGGTGTGAGTTGGGCTGGCAAGCCAGC
>NC_140528.1:84813086-84843978 GCF_057382185.1 Mchenga conophoros | reverse complement strand
CTTAAAGAAGTCCAGACGCTTTTCTTTTTGTCTCCATAATGTCTCCATAATGCTGCAATGTTATCTGCCCCAGAAACACTGTGCAGAAGCTCTGATGGTGACACAGAAAAGTCACAGTGGAGATACTTCTGTCCACCTTTGATTAGACTCATTATAAAAAGGAAACAAAGTTTGAACACAGTCATGTTTCCAGTTCACTGACTTACATTTATTCCATGGACACTCACTCTAACCTGAAGCACAGCTACAACCCAACATTGTTGAGGCCTCATCTCCTCCTTTCCTGACTGTAGAGGTTAAATATGCAAAAACGACAAATAAAAGAATTTGGTTCATTTCAAAGAAATTCACATGGTGACGCAAGTAAAGTAACCGTAGTAAAGGAGACAACATCCCGTTGTGTGGGATTATTTGAAAGATTTGCTTTAGTCACGTCACCAAATGCAGTTGAACCACCCGTGGATCCATGTTTGACCATTCTACCACTCTGAGCTCTGCTTTTGAATCATTTTATTATTATCATCATTCATTTATTCATTCTTTGGAGGGGGGCTATTTCCTAATGCCGCCCTAATAAGCTGATGTTCAAGGGGAAATATAACAGAAACTCTTTCAGTGTTATTCATTAATAAATTAACAGATAAACTGTGAAGAAGAAAAACTGAGATTTAAAGGAGAGAGTGAGAAACTTGATCATCCATCCTCATAATACATGTTTATCAGTATCTGCTGTGACCATACTGCAGTAATAACTACAAGTCTACATTTCTGTGACTGTTGATCAATCACAGCAGGAATCTGAGCTCATCTCTGCACACAGAGCAGCTTCAGCTCTGGGATAACTGCTCGCTTCACGTCCTTCTCAGCTCACAGACATCTGAAGATTAAACCGCTACATTTTCGGCTAAAAAAAATATAAAACGGTATTTGGTGAGACACAAACAGGGTTTTTCAAAGTTCAGTTCTGTTAGTTTCCACATGGCAGTTGTTGGTGTGCAGTAACGCCTTCTAAAAACAATGGCCACCAGTCCAAAGCAATGGTTCTGACTCGATCAGCATTAACCCCGCCCCCTGGGTTTGATGGGTGAGGTTGACAGATAAAATAAATTTATGGTGAGACCTGAAGGAGTCAACTGTGCCAAAATGAATTAATTAAATACACCCATTAAATAATTATTTAAATGTGGCAATAATTAATTAAAACGTGAAATAAATAAATAATTAATTAAACGTGTCAAAAATGATTTATTTAATTAATTATTTAAAATTTAAAATTATTATTGTCACATTTAATTTATTATTTAATGGTGTATTTAATTAATTCATTATGGCACTCCTGGCGTTCCATACTGTGGTTGGGTCGACTTTACTATATAGATGTTTCACATGTTTCCATCTCAGCAGCCCCGTTGACAGATCACAGTATTATTACTTTTAAACTTAACCCTGAAAATAAAACGCAATTTAAAAAAAGATTACTGGAAATTTAATGCAGATCTGTTAAATGATGACGGGTATGTTAAGATAGTTAAAGAGCTCCTCCATAAAATGTACAACAATGTAACAATTGGCATTACATACATAGATGGGAATTTTTTTTAATTAAAGTTAGAGAATTTTCAATTACGTTTAGTAAAATGAAAAGTAGACAACAGAAGGAATTTGAAAGTAAATTACTTTACAATATAAATAACTACTGTAATAGACATTTTATGTCAGAGGCTGATAAGAAATCCCTGTTGTCTTTACAGGCTCAATTAGATGATCTATACAAGAAAAAGGCTCATGGAGCTTACATTAGAGCTCGTGCAAATGGATAGAAGAAGGTGAAAAAGTGCTTCATATTTCTACAATTTGGAGAAACGGAGGCAAGAAAGAAATCTATTAATACATTAATCATAAATGGGAGGAATGCACAAATCATAAGACTGTAGCGGAAGAAAAACATAAATTTTACTCAAATTTATACTCCTCAAAATATTTAATTACTGATTCATTAAGTTTTTTGATCAGATTGAATCTTATACTCCAAAAATCGATTCTGCATTCAGAGAAATTTGTGATTCTGATATATCACTGGATGACTGAGATCAAGCCTTAAACAAACTGAAAATGACAAAGCTCCTGGTCAGGACGGCTTGACTGAAATCTTTTATAAATTCTTCTGGAAAGAAATAAAAGAGTTTTTCTTCAAAACTATTAGCGAAATCATTAGTAATGAAATGTTGGGCAACGACAATGAAACAATAATTCAAACGGTATTTTGGTTTTATTTCCCCAAAGTAATTTTGGAGAAGCTGGGTGACATTGAATTTCTTTTAAAGTGCGACTTTGAAATTTCCAAATTAAATTATCCAATTTTCACAAACAGGTTCTCCAGTACTGGAAAAATGATACACAAGCATATTTTTCTCCACATACAAATTCGATTTGGAACAACAGATGTATACGATAAAAGAAAATCCATCTTTTATTAAGGATTGGATGGATCATGGCATTTGGACGGTTTTACACCTTTTAGACAATGACGGAAATGTGTTAACATATAACAAATTCATAGATAATTATGGCATATCATGTACTCAGAGTAAATTCATTAAAGTTGTGAAAGCCATTCCCCTGCAATGATTCAGATGTCTTCCCCCGATTGAACAACAATGCGTCAACAATGTGCTGAGCTGTGACTCTTCTTCCCTCTAAAGTCCTGGCATTAACACTCACCCTGCATCAGCTTCACCTTTTTAAATTGTTTTTACTTTTCAAACCAACGGATCATTTGAAGCCAACCATCGAAAAACTGCTTCAGCTGTGTTTGATGTTTATGCTACAGCCTGTTTACAATGTGTTACATACTTAAAAGGATAAATCAATATGAAGAACATGAAAGTAATTTGGGCTAAATGTGGAAGGAAAAATCGTCATTGACATTTAGTAGTGCTGTATATTGCTGATTATCCTGATTTGTTGTTTAGTTTTGCATTGTTACATAAAGATACATGTTAGAGGGATTTTGGGTTGTTGGCGCCCTCTTGTAAGAATAATTACATTGCAGATAGGGGGCAGTGTGCTGAGAAGAATTTATTCTTCTTCCTGCGCCTTTTCACCCATGGGTGCAGTGTTACCCTCCGTTGTTGTTGTATTGTATGTAGGAAACAAAACACTGTTGAACCACGTGTGAAATAAATAAAGAAATGAAATATAATCAATATCAGATATCAGAGCAACAGAAACCTCGGTGATCAGGACGCTGGGACTGAGAACAGGAAGTGGCTCAAACGTCACAGTTTCATAACGTCACCCTGAACTCCACTCACGGAGTTTCTGTCGCCATTGTAGTTTTTAAAGTCCCGTGATAAAGGCGGGGCTTTCTGTGAATCCGCACGCTCATTGGCTAATAGCTCGAGATTGACACATCGTTATCAATGAGCGTGCGGGAACTTCCGACATAAAGTTGTTTCCTTTGAAAAACCAAAGTCTGATTATTTTTGCCTCCACTGACGGAGCCTGTTGTTCCCGCCACAGAGACACAGTAATGTCAGAGCGGTGTTAACACTCACCCTGCCTCAGCACAGCTCTCACTCTCCTCCTGCTCTCTCACACTAAACGGAGGCTCAGCTAAACTCACTTCCTCTCTACTTACAGGAAACCAGCGCTCAGAGGAGCCGACCGGCCTCACATTTCACCCACAGACACGAACAGCGTGGAATTATTTTATGTCATAAGAAGAAACATATTCATGTAAACACTCACCTGCCTCAGCTCCACCTTCCTCCTCCTGCTGCTCTGAACGGAGGCTCAATGCTTTCCCTTTCACTGCTGCTCCCTAAACGCAGAGGATGCTGGGACTTGTAGTTTTTTTCCTTCCGGTGCGGTCTTCATCTTTGTTTGTTTGTGTTTGTGTTCAAGTTATTTCGATCATGTAAACATCAACAGAACACGTGAAGCCACACAGAGTTTGTATGTCGAGGTGGGTAGGAGGGTTTGAGGGTTTGGGGAGGGGTCAGAGGGAAGAGGTCTCTCAGTCTGGACAATCCACATTGATGGCATTGCATCTTTCAACGTGTTTGTGGGTCGATTTGGATGCTCCAGGTGTGAGAGCAGCCACTCAGCCTCTGCTGCAGATGTGTGTCACAAGTTCATCTAGTAGTAGGCTATGGCACTTGGCCACAGGTGGCAGCAGTGGACTGGCCTCCATGTGAGACTGCTCCAGCTGCTATGTGATAGTCCAGCTGCAAACTGAAGATCATATGCAAGTTTTGGAAATTAAACTGTACAATATAAAGCGCCTTGAGGCGACTGTTGTTGTGATTTGGTGCTATGTAAATAAAATGAATTGAAATTCAGAATATTCTTAACTTAGCTTTAAAACCAACCCAATCTCTCCTCCACACTCACAAACAAAGACAAACCAACTGACACATCTGAGTCCCTCACTTTCTTCAATCCACTCACTCTCACAAGCTCCACTTAGTCACACTGGCTCTGTTTATTACTAATTACTATTGTCTCCCCAGAAACAGTTCAGTTTTCTTTTTTCCTATTTCAGTTGTGTTTTTTGTGCTTTTGCGGCGTTTTTGTTATTGCTGGTGTTTTCTTAAGTTGCAGTCCGTTTGGCCTCTCAGGGCCACCGTAGCTATAGGCCAAAAATAAATACATAACATCATTTCAATCAGTTTAAAGGTTTATTTGCAAGACACAAAAACAGAAAAAATTAAAAGTTACAAATGTATTGTGCATGAAACAGGAATTCAAACGTGGCTCAGATGTGTGTCACAAGTTAATCTGGCTGTAGGCTATGGCACTTGACCACAGGTGGCGCTAACTGGCTTGACTCCATTTGAGTGCACACAAAGTAAACTGCACACTTTAGTTGTGAAGCGAAAACGCTGAAATCGCAGTAATAACACGTACGAGGGGAACGATAACGAAGACCAGATGCTCCTGATCGTTACTCTTGCTGTCCTGTGAACAGCATCGGCGTGGTGTTAATGGTTTGCTTTTGTTTTGGCGAGCGCCCCGTGAATGAGAATATGACCAGGTAAACCCGCGACATTTTTAAATAGTTTGTCGTTCAACAGCAACAAGACTGACGGAGTGTGTTTGAGGAAACCTCACAAATGTCACAGATGAAATATTTGGTGTTTATTTGCTGGTTTGTCGGTAGCAGCTCCTTCAAAGTAAGTCTACCACACATCTGTTTGACCAACGCCAGTTGATTTGGATCACCGGTCCAAACAATTTGAACTATTGTTGTGTTACCTTTGTGTTGAGTTTGACTGATATTTGCTGGATAGCAAATGTTTTAAAGCTATGCAACCTTTATCTGCACATAGCAGTTAAACTGTTTAGATCAATCTTTATTGATAATATACATTATTTATTTATGAATTACTGTGTACACAAGAATAAGTTAATGTATTAAGATAAACTGGCTGAAATTTTTGTATTATTCTTGTGATTTTTTTTATTGGCCCTGTTTATTTACAGGCCAGGTGACCCTTTAGGGGTTTAAAATGCCGAGCCAATGAACAGCTGGGAGCAGGAATCTTTCTTCACTGAAGCTTCCACTTCCACGGGTCTGGTAGGAAGTTGTCCAAGCCAACAAAACAAACAGACAAAAAATCCATCTATCAATCACCTGGATCACCTGTTGAGAAAGAAAAAAGAGAAAACAAGCAAACAAAAGAGAGCAATATAATAAACAACAGCATCGCGATGATCTATGTGAATATAACTGTAAATACTAAATATTGAATATTATTGTGCAGCACGTAAGATCGACAGCGCACAGTGTGCTTTGAGGTAGCAGCCAAAATGCAAGGCAAGTTTATTTATATCGCACAATTCAACCACAAGGTGATCCCAAGTTCTTTACAGAAAACAAAAACAGATAAAAAGCATGATTTAAACGTGACGTGCCCGTGAGCTCCGCCGGCAGCCAGCTGTGCCAGAGTGACCGAGCCCCAGGCTGAGAGGCCAAAGGCACCCCACCCTGAAGGAGCCCGAGCGAGCCCCAGGCTCCAGGCCCCGACAAGCAGTACCTGGACGCCCATCCCCAGACACAAAGAACCACCAATGCACCGATGTCTGAAGGCGTCTGCCACTGGCAGGGGGAGTGGTGGGGGGAGATAGGCCTCCATACCTTGGAGGGCCTGAGATGTCCCCAGAGAGTTGGCGTCTGATACCCGACCTGACATATGGACACAGACAAACAGGCACACACAGATACAAACATCCATTCCCACCCTCATGCTCTCATATGCAATTACTCAGCAGCAGGTAAGCGCATAGCCCCTCCTGGTAGCCCTCAATGTCTACGTGTATTTAAAATTGAGAGGTGGGCAACGGCGCCAGGGGTGAGGTTGTACACCCTGATGTGATTCTGATCTTGGAAACATTAAAGACATTCATAGCCAGACTGCTGACTTTGTGTTTTTATTCAGTCGCCTAACAGAAGTGCAGTGAGAAACGATTTACCCCATCCTGATTTCTTAGCTATTTGCATATTTGCCACACTTACGTGTTTCAAATTTTTATGATAGATAAAGATGACCAGAGTCAGCATAAAATAAAGCTTTTACATGTATTGCTGGGAGGTCGGCAGCTCCCTCCACTGCTTGGCCCTCTGTGAAAAACAACTGGGATCCAGCTTCCCTGTGATGCTGAATTATATAAGTGGACAAAAATAAATAGATAGAAGGATGGATGATTGTATTTTGTGTACAATCGTTGAAGTGTAAAAAGGGTTGGCCCTCCGTGGTGCCCTAAGCAAAGTTTGATTTTTGGGGCCCTTTAATAGTGCCAATAATAGTGATTAATGATCACCTACTATAAATGTATTTCATTTTCTAATGTTGATGTTGTTGTAATCCACAGTGAAAAATGTCATAAAAACAGATAACAAATTTGCAACTTTCATGAAAAATGTTTTCATTAATATTAAAAAAAAAAAAAAAACACCTCCCCCTGCTGGCCACACAGAGAAACAATAGATAAAACCTGAGAGCTGCACAGTTGCAGCAGTGTGGTTTACGTCATTCTGTTGTCAGCCTGTTTTACACATCGGTGGTTTCTTATTGACGTGTAAAAGATCTGAAATCGTAGTAAATTCAGCTGCTATTGTGGGCTGCGGATGATTTACACTTAACATTTTAATAACTGGGTATTGAATGTCATAGGCCCAATGTTCCCTCTAATTTTTCAGGTGTCTGAGCGAACACACAAACTCCCTGAGCGGTTCCTTGGACCACTGTGAGCGACAGCAGACGTGTGCACTGTGGTCACGCCGGCATCGAATCCATCCAAGTTTCATGGTTTATTAAAATAATCAAATTACAGCGTTTACATTTATGTTAGACTACTTTTAATGAACTGCTTCAGCCCATTTACAATGAAAATGTAAAAGAAATCTTGTTCATGACCTGTGTAGTATGTTAACACTATTGGAAGTACAAATAACTTGAACTCCAATTTAGAAAACACAACTTTTTTTTTTTTTTATAAAGCTCTGACTTGTATTATGAGTCCGTGGTCTGGGAGAGAGTCTGTAACTCTCTGTCTCCAAAATACTGTATATAATGACCAAAGCTGGGAAATTAATCAATCAATCAATCTTTATTTATAAAGCACTTTTCATACAAAAAAAGTAGCACAAAGTGCTTTACATGGTTAAAAGCACCCCACCCCGCCCTCCAACTAACCCCCCACACTCTCATTAACATAAACAATCATGAATGCACCCATATCCCCCCCCCCCAGCCAGGCTGAGAGGACCCCCAGAGCCCCAGCAGCCACGGTCGATCACAGCCCCGGTGCAGAGAGCCCCCTCCGAGGAAACACTGGAGATATGTCACAATAGGATATATACAGGGTAAAAAGATAAAGTAAATAAGAACGGGATACAATAGAAATAGTAAGAAGATAAAAAATGAGTAAGAATAAAATCAATAAATATTAGGTAAAACCTAAATTAATAAATAGAATAACAGGATAGAATAAATAAGCATAAAATAAATAAACGTTAGGTGAAAGATAAATTAAAAAGGTGGTCTTGAGCCTGTTCTTAAAAACATGTACGTTCTCTGCGGCCCTGAGCTCCTCCGGCAGGCTGTTCCACAGACGAGGACCATACCACTGAAAAGCTGCCTCTCCGTGAGTATGTGTGCTGTCTTTGGGAACAGTCAAAAGGCCAGTACCAGAGGACCTCAAGGTCCGCGAGGGTTCGTATGGTAAAAGCAGATCTGAGAGATAAGACGGCCCAAATCAAATTCAAATTCAAATTTTATTTTTCACGCACACAGTCATACACAGTACGATATGCAGTGAAATGCTTGGACAACTGCTCGTGACCTAAAGAAAAAAAAAAAAGGAAATAAATAGGAAATAAATAGGAAAAATTAAAAAGGGTAAATTTAACTAGGAGGGAATAAGATATAAATTAAGGTTAAAAATGAAATAACTGTACAACACAAATTAGAATGAAGGGTAAATTTAACTGGGAGAATAAGATAAAATATATAAATTAAAGTTGAAAATAAAATAACTGTACAACAAAATACACAATATAGAACTATATAAGAATGTATGAAGAAATATAAATAAATAAATATATACACAATAACAGCAGCTGTACAAGTATTAACTGGAAATGAAGAATATAGTGACCAGTGTTGTGCAATCCACATTATGTCTTGTGCAGTGCAAATATGCTTAAAGTGATTTAAGTGATGAAGTGAAAACAATGTCCAGAATGTCCAGTGTGTGTGTAAGAACCATATGTGTGGGTCAGTACTGTGTGGTGGTGTGATTGAGAGACCGTATCGCCTGCGGGAAGAAGCTCCTCCTCAGTCTCTCTGTGTTGGTCTTCAGGGAGCGGAATCGCTTTCCTGACCTCAGCAGAGAGAACAGTCTGTTGTTGGGATGGCTGAGGTCCTTCACGATCTTCCTGGCCTTGGTCCAGCACCGCCTGCTGTAGATTGAGTGCAGGTCAGGGAGCTCGGAGCGGATGGTGCGCTCAGCTGACCGCACAACCCTCTGTAGAGCTCGTGTGTCCTGCATGGTGCTGTTCCCGAACCAGGTTAAGATGTTTCCCGTCAGGATGCTCTCTATGGTGCACGAGTAAAAGTTCCTGAGCACCTTGGAGGGCAGTTGGAAGTCTCTCAAGCGTCTGAGGTGGTAGAGACGCTGTCGGGCCTTTTTCACCACGGTGTTGATGTGACAGGACCATGACAGGTCCAGCGTGATGTGAACTCCGAGGTATTTGAAGCTGTCCACTCTCTCCACTGGGCACTCGTTGATGACGGGGGTCTGGTAGTTCCTCTCCTGCTTAGTGCTGAAGTCCACTATCAGCTCCTTTGTCTTACTGACGTTTAGAAGGAGGTTGTTCCTCTGGCACCAGTTCTCCAGATTCCTAATCTCCTTCAGGTAGGCCGTCTCGTTGTTATCAGAGATCAGGCCCACCACGACGGTGTCGTCAGCAAACTTGATGATGGTGGTGGAGCTGGTAGTGGCCACACAGTCATATGTGTACAGAGAGTACAGCAGGGGGCTCAGAACACACCCCTGGGGGGCTCCAGTGCTGAGAGTGGTGGAGGCTGAGACATGTCCGCCCATCCTTACTGCCTGTGGTCTGCCAGTTAGGAAGTTGGAGATCCACTGACACATAGATGAGCTGAGTCCCAGATGCTCCAGCTTGGTGGTGAGTGTGGAGGGAATTATGGTATTAAATGCAGAGCTGTAGTCTATGAAGAGCATTTTAACATAATTCCCCCTTCTAGTGTCCAAGTGAGTGAGTGATGTGTGGAGGAGATGAGAGATGGCATCGTCTGTGGAACGATTTGGACGGTAAGCGAACTGTAGTGGGTCCAGTGTGTCTGGTAGTGAAGAAATGATGAAGTCTCTGACCAGGCGTTCAAAGCACTTCATCACTACTGAGGTGAGGGCTACAGGGCGATAGTCATTGAGAGAAGCAGACCATTAAGACATTTAAAAACCAATAAAAGAACTTTAAAATCGATCCTGAAATACACGGGGAGCCAATGCAGCGATTCTAAAACCGGTGTACTGTGGGCCCACCCTCTGGTCTTCGTCAGCACACGAGCTGCAGTTTTGTAAAAGTTGTAAGGGTGATATATTCTTTTTGGGGAGACCAGAGAGCAGGGCGTTACAGCAATCAATGCGACTGGTAATAAAAGCATGCATCAACATATATAGCTTAATTTTTTTAATATTTTGTACACAATAACAGAATAATTTCAGAAAAACGCAAAATGACTGGTGTCAATATTATTTGCCCCACAAAAAAGGTCGAATATAAAACAATATTGCAAATATTGCACAGTTGAAAAAAAAAAAGCACTACAGCTCAGTTGTTCCCGCCATCCTTTGTCCTCCTGTTTCCCCTCCCTCTCCCCTCCAACGACGAGTTTGATGGTGTTACGGATTCAAATATTGGGGATGGATACAAGAGGAAAAACCACAATAACAACACTGGTCCGACCGGGTTGAGTCAAACGATGATTTTAATGATCACACGCGTGGGAGATGGACACCGTACGCAGACAGCATCAGATCTCAAAATGGTGGAGCATTGATCAAACTCTTATAGCCTCTGGTGCCTCCACCTTATCATAAAAGCCTAAACATTCACATGCTTTCTCTCACACGGCGCCTAAGCTACGACCTTGGCTCCCTGTTTATCTGCTCCTGCTGAGATGGGGCAGAAAACTCCAGCATGTTCTGTTCTCTTCTAATCAGACAAATAAGGCGATGACTTTCTGCGAACAGTATTTCTTATAACTCAGCAGTATAATGCATCATGAAACAATATCATTCATTCACAATAAATCAGCAGTCTAATGTAATGCAAATCAGTTTAACAAATGCAATAGTTATCACCTTCTTCTAATTCAGGAGAATAATGCAAACTAAAACTACATAATAATTCACAATCTTCAATTAGGGGTCTAACGTGGCATAAAATAATATTATAATACCACATTGGCAAACTTCTCCCAATGTTTCCACTGAAGGGGTTGAAAGTTAAAAAGCGCCGAAGGTTAAGTTAGGTTTGGAGTAAATCATGGATGTGCGCACGTGTTTGTGTGCAGCTTGTAGTGAAAAACGTGCGTGCAGAATTCATGCAGACATGTGTAACTGGTCGTTTTGAGGTAGAAAAGAGTGATGCGCGGTCAAGCTGGTAGTTGAAAGTGTCAGTCAGAGTAGAAGAGCATTGTGTAAAAATGCAAGTAATAACAAAAAAGTGCAAGTCATTAATCGCATCACCCTGAAAAACCTGAGTAAGGAGTGCAGCTCCTGATGAAAGGAGGAGCACTGAAAACCAGGAAATGATGTTTCTGGAACAGTCTGATGACTGAAGCTGGATGTTTGAAGTCTCAGTGAACTGCTTGTCTTTTCCCCACAGCTCCTCCCTCAGCGATGTATATGGCTATATGTTATGAACAATGTGCTGATGTCCGTATCAGGTAACAAACAGCGTGACACAAACGGAGAACATTGTGTCCACTCGATAATATGCTGCTCTAAAAAGGCTCCATCCTGCAGGCAAGTCGGCCCAGCTTTACTCGCACAGCCTGCCAGCTCTGTTTGAACAGAAAGGACATCTGCACAAGAAACACAGCAGCCTGTCGCTCAGCACCAACCGCCTCACTGAGCGGATCAGTCTCAGGTACGACACGCCATCACAGATGCAGGGAAACAGGAGCTGTAGGTGCAGCAGTGTTAATAATGTCATGTATGATGCTACCACTTGATTTTGAGGAAGGAGGATACTGTAAACCCAATTTTGTCTGCTTGTTCTGACCTGGATATTCTCTGTTGGCCACAGAAAGTTTACCATATCTGTAAAGATTCCTGACACTAAAGGTTGTAGGAGGTGCAGTGTAGGTAAGCAATGCCGAGTTACTCTGGTCAGTCTGTTTGTTCACGGAGAACAACTGCAGACACTTAGTCCTGCTCTCTCTGTTTCAGCAAGAAACCCATACACAGATAGTACATATCTGTGCGGGGCTGTCCCATCTGGCCTGGTTTTACTCTTGTGGTATGAGCCTCTTCAAAAGTTCATGCATCTAAAGGTTTGTACAGATATGTCGAACTTGCCACCTGAATAAATGTCTTCCTTTCTAACTCTAACCCAATTTCCACAATGCAAACCAGCCATTAGACCTGGATTACATAAAAGTAGACAGACAGCATATCAAAATCTGAAGCTGAAGAATGTAATTGATTTTTTTTAATAACATATGCATACTTTTTATTCAAGCCCAACAAGATTTTAGAGACTAAATAAAAGAAACGTTGTATAAACGCCGTCCAAAAACACCAACAGCACCTTCTCTGGGTCCAAGCTCGTGTGAATGGTTACCATGTGTTTTCTGTGCTACAGGAACAGTGTTATCAGCACACAGTTCAACGCCAGCATGCACCATTAGATCACATAGCACAGATAATTGACAGTTTTTTTGTGAATGTCTCGCACATTTCATAACGATAATGTATGTACTGTGAGAACAGAGCTCTGTGTTAAGCCTGTCTGCAGTCCTAACACAGTGCTGCTTGGAGAAACACGCCTGTGCCACAACATTATGGAAAAGTGGCATCAGTCCAAAGACGTGCAGTTAGGGGATGGATGGATGGATGGATGGATGGATGGATGGATGGATGGATGGATGGATGGATGGAAGGATGGATCGACGGGTGGATGGATGGATGGATGGACGGGTGGATGGATGGATGGACGGCTGGATGGATGGATGGATGGATGGATGGATGGATGGATGGATGGATGGATGGATGGATGGATGGATGGACGGATGGGTGGACGGGTGGATGGATGGATGGACGGGTGGATGGATGGATGGATGGATGGATGGATGGACGGATGGATGGATGGATGGATGGATGGATGGATGGATGGATGGATGGATGGATGGGTGGGTGGATGTTTGGACGAACAGATGGACGGGTGGATGGATGGATGGATGGATGGATGGATGGATGGATGGATGGATGGATGGATGGATGAATGGATGGACGGCTGGACGATGGACGGGTGGATGGATGGATGGATGGATGGATGGATGGATGGATGGATGGATGGGTGGGTGGATGGATGGATGGATGGATGGGTGGATGGCATCGGTTTATCTTTAATCTCAAGATTTAATAATCATACAAGAATTCTGTTGTGCTGTTTTTGACGGTTGTATGAACAGGTTCAGCTCAGGTTTAACAGCATCACTTAACCATCCATGAGAATTTATTTAGTTTTTTTTGTTTTCCTTGGTGACTGTTTTCACAGCAACTCGCCATCAGACTCCCAGATTCTCTTCTCAGCTGTGTGTTGGAGTGAGAGACTGTAGTAATGATAAACCACCAACCGGCCAACAGCTCAGGTTTGATATTATAGAGCTGAACGGCGCTCCTGTTCCAGTGCCAGGTAGGACCGTTTCCTGCGTGTCTCTGCTGACTTCCTGAAGCTTCAAGCTTCAACTTGTTGCAACAAGCTTCCTTCTTTCCGTGCATCAGGAGATAGTGGAGCACTCAGAGTCGTGCAGGTAACCCAGCTGGACCGAGACACTGTTCTCATCACCTTGGAAAGTAAGTCCCCTCGCATATTGTGAATCCTTCAAATGTCTTTCATGCTCATTCTCAATCTGTGTACTGTTTGGACAGGAACTGTAAAGATCGTGAACCTGCAAGGACTTCCATCCAGACAGCTGGCTGCAGAAATAGTCTTTGACTTCCCCATTGAAACACTAGGTAGAAATAATGATGTGACAAACAAAGTGAATGAGAGCTGATGTGTGTCCTGAAAGCTGAGTGACACCTCCTGTTCTGTCAGTCTGCTTGCAGGATAGTGTGCTGGCGTTCTGGAAGCATGGCCTCAAAGGGAGGAGTTTCCATTCAGATGAGGTGATGAACTAGTAAATTCATCCAACGTTGGCTGAGCTCGTATCATGTGCTTATCATATTAGTTCTAAGTCATTACACATGTGAATTTTCACTTTATGTGCAGGTAACACAAGAAATTACAGATGAGAGTCGTGTGTTCAGAGTTCTGGGAACAAACAGGTATGTTAACTGTATGCTGACAAGAGCTATCAATCACTGTGAGAGAAACTAGTAATCCTAGTACATCAGAAGTAATCAGGATAGTATTTTTCTTGATACTATTGTTAATAGACCTGGAAGTGATTTTCAGAGTAGCATGTGGAAGTAGCATGAATACTGTTAAGTCTAATTGTTGAATGTCGCCATTGTGTTTCTTAAATTTGTATAGTCTTAGTTTAAGCAGTAGGATCAAAGCCATTCCTTTGATCCTGACCACCTCTCCAGCCACTCTGTGCTGGGGGAGGTTTTATTGTAGATACATCCTAACTTGAAGATCTGTTTGATGTTTGGTAGAGCTCCTACCCTTTGTATGGTTTCACTGTGTTATCTTTGGTAAACCATACATTGGGTGTGGGGGAAGACTACCCTCTTTATGACCAAGGATGTTGTTCCTGCTTTTAGGTTTTATGACCCTTTGACCAACCAACAAACACACACACACACACACACACACACACATTCTCACACACACACACACACACACTCAGTGTATACATTTACATACAGTGCCTTGTCTTTGTAACCAAAGGGGGGTTGCAAGGGGAGGTGTTTTGTAAACTATTGTTTGAAGTTTGTCAATAAAAGGCGGCGAGAGGAGGCCACCAATGTGGTCATTTTCAACGTGCTGGTCACAGACGAGAGGCCTCCCTTGCGCAAGAAATCGATCGAACACTGTTGCCTTGCTTTTCTTTCATGGGAATAAGTCCTGGATACAGCGGGGTCTGAGTTTAGACCCAACATTTATTTGGTCCTTCGGAGCCGGAGCCTAACACATTGCATCCACCGAGGAGAGGGAGAGGACGCCACCGCACGTCTGGGATGATTGACGTAAAGCCCTGGTGTTTTTGGTTTGCCACCAGGCCGGGAAGTTTGCGCCTGACCTCCCCTCGGGATGGATGGACGATTGACGGGATCCAGACTCTTCCCATGAACGTAAACAAACAGTGAGTACAGAAGGCCTTAGAGAGCGTCTCTATAACCGCGTGAATGAATGTGGGATCCTAGAAACGCGTCACCGTGATTCTGCGTGAAACGTTTGAGTCCCGGGGAGCGCTGGTCACGAGAGCGCACGTGACCCAAAACAATAGAGAGCGGCTACGGGCTGTGCGTTAAAACGTGAGTCCGGGAGCGCGCTAGCCGCGTGAGAGAGACGCAGGCTTCTCCGCCGTTTGGGGCGTAGAGAGTTCTCCGCCATTTGGGGCGTGGAGAGAACCTAGGTTCAGAGTCCGGAATCTCCGCCATTTGGGGCGTTGGAGAGTGTCCGAAGGTTGAATTCTCCGCCATATGGGGCGTTTGAGAGTTTTCAACAGAGAGCGGCTAGCTGTGCGTGCAGACGCAAGCGATAGGCCTATGTTGTGTGTGTGCGGGCCAGACGTGGTCTGCGTGAGTGTGGCTGATTGTTGTCTAGTAATGGAGAATAAAATGTGTAAGTCTGTCTTAGAAGGAGATGTAAAATTTATGCAGAAAGTTTTACCAGGCAGCACGCAGTATGTAGGTTGTTGGTATAAGAAATGTGGATTTGAAGGGACATTAGTGGAAGTTAAGTGTAAAATGCTGGTAGAAAGAATAGCTGTAAGTGTAGCAGGTAAAACAGGTAAAGCGAAGCAGAGGAAGGAATTGCAGTTAGCAGTTGCTAAGTTGTGGCTGGAGCAGGCTCAGAGGAGGAGAGAAGCACAGAATGTTAAAAGAGCAATATTGAAAGCAGTAGTTGTGAAACCTGAGGATGAAACTACAGCTCAATCCACTGCAACTACTCTAGAACAACACCGTAGAAAAGCATTAGGAAGAGCAAGAATGTTAGCAGAAAGTAGAGTCAGAGAAGAGCGTGAGAGAGCAGAGGTAGAAGTGGAGGAGAGATTAGAGGCATATTAGGAGCAGCATTGAGTCCAAGACAGACTAGGCAAGAGAGGAGACAGAAAAGATGAAGAAAGTTTTTCTCCTGATCAATTCCGCGAGTGTGAGAGTGTCTGACGTCATGGTGTGTGTGAAAGGTATCCAGCTGGGGCAGACGTGATTCTGCAGGTCACCTGCCCAGTGGACAAAAAGAAATAAAATAGTTGTGTGGATGAATGATAGCACGAAGAGTGTTTGGTGTTTCTAAGTCTGAAACAGCTGTAATGCTATTTTCTGTTTTGGAGAAAAGTACAGTTAAAGAAAAAAAACAGAGAGAGATGTGTGTTGTTTTAAGCAGTGATGAGAATAATGGAAGTGTGATGAGAGATGAACACCAAAAACATACTGAAAATGCATTAACTATACTAACCCCACATGCATATACACATACAATGATACTCATGAGACCAGACAGCATCTTAAGCATGAGATTCTGTTTGTCATCTTGTCCAAGTCACTAGTAAGATGAAAGTGATACATAGACTAGTGGACTGAATATTATAGGAGGACAGATGGTTGCATCATAGAGGAGGAAACAGAATGCTGATGAGAGGTCTTGAATGAGTGAGTTGAGTGAGCTGATTGTGAGTTTCTGGTGTGTGAAGAAGTTTTACCATGGCACACATTTAGTTACATGAGAACTAAAACTTATTATGTGCTAAGACAACAGGGTTATGCTGTATGTTGTGTGTATGGCTGATTGGATGAATGTTTGAGATTAAACTGGCTGTTTGATTTGTCTTTATTACTAAAGTTGAACCTGCCAATTGGGTTGTTACGATTTATCCCCCTGGCATGAAGAAACACGTGTCATGACTTAAACAAGGCCTTTCTTTCCATTATTTTCTTTGATTTCTTTTATTTTCTTTCTTTTATTTTGTTACTTTCATGGTGCACTGAAAGTTTTGTTTGATGATCTCTGTTGAGCAGATCTGCACGATTAGAATCGAAGCGTCGTCGAGAAAACTGTTGCAAAGTGAGCTTCCCCAAAATTAAAATGGGCTCTTATTTGGGACAATCAGGAAACAAGTTCCTGTCCAAAAGGATTCAACGAGGAAATCCAGTCTAAATTATTTTTCTTTTTGAAATGACGTTGTTTTGCTGAGCGTGGAAACGGATGCGACGATAATTTCCACAATTAGCAAAAGAAGGAATCACTGAGTGAATGAGTAAGAATTTTAAAATAAATGGGGAACTGACTGACTGACTTAACACCATTGTGTGACGTCAACCCCCACTTGACAAAGGTGTGGATGTATCTCTGTGTGTGTCTCTGTTACAGGAGCAGAAAGATGATAGCAACATCTGAGGTTGCGTGATGGTTTAACCTTTTAAATGCCATTTTTATGTTTGTGAATCTATCAGAGGTGTGTTATTCATGGGCTTGTGGTACTCACAGAAGTTACTGTGAGAAAGTGTGTACACACCTGCGCAGCGCTAACATTTGCATTTTTTCTTACAGCATTGCAGTTTTTCATGTGATTTGATGATGTGGTTTTTAGCAGAACAACTGGTGGATGTTTGTTTCTTTATTTCAGGTTTTGTTTTCTTTAAGAGTGCATGTAGCATTCAGCAGAAGTGGACAAGTGACATGAGTAAAACAAATAAGAGATTACGATATTTATGGAATAGTTTATTATGGGCTCATTTGCTGGCCACTTTTGGACCCATAATAATATATGAGTGGAGTGACTTTGCTTAAGGGAAGTCACCGATTACATTAATGTTAACTGAGCACATGGGATGATCCATGTTTGAGGCGAATTATGGTAACAATAGTGATTTAATGATTTGAGAAAACCTGCACATGACACTTGTCTTGCTGATGCTGAATGCTTGTTACCCTTGTGATATACTTGTTTATAAGTGTGAAGTTTGATTTTACTTCCAGATCTTGTTTTCCAGGCCATGATGGTGAGTATGCAGGCTCCTGGTGGAGCCAGTTTTTAAGGCAGGGATCCAGGTTTGGTGAGTTGACGCATGAGAGTGTCCATGCGTCAAGAGGTGGGGTCCAGAAGTAACATTAAACAATGTTTTCTATTATTGTTGCAGTGATTTGTGTGATTAGCTGTTTATTTACAAGTATTAAACCTATGCAAGTGGTGCATCCTTGTTCAGATGAGGCTTTGATGGCCTATAAGTGAAGTTCACTGATTACAATGTGGAATAACATTGAGATGTTAAATAATTTGGAATAAATTATGGGAAAACGTAGGAGTTTAATGAGTTTAGAATAAACCTGCAATGATACTTGTCTCTGTGATGCTGAATACTTTATTACTCTTATGATCTACAGTTGGTTGCAAATGTGAAGTTGTTTTAAATTTAAGACTTTGTCTTCTGTGATACAGGAGCTGGGAGCTAAACAAGCTGAACATTAAAGTGCTGATTAATGTTTTTACACAGGGTTACAGCTTGGAGTGAAGCTGCTCCAAGGGACAAACCCTGGAGATTGTTTTAGGGAGACTGTGCAACATTCTTGTACATGTCTCATTGGGGAGTTGACACATGGCGAAAGCCGTGTGGCGAGAGGAGTGTCATTTTTTCAATTTGTAGATGTCGTGAGATGCCATGATGAGAAGGAGTGACTGAGAGGATCGCCCACAAAATGGAACCTGAGGGAGCGTGCCAAGCTCCAAAAAGTGACAGCGCAGAGGAGGTCCAGCGATGGACTTGTGGTTCTGTGAACAGCACAAATGCAAGGTGACTGTAAAATAACTAACAGCACTTTTTCCACTATTGAAGCCAGTAACTTACTATCCTAAAAGATTAGCTCTAGTTGCTCGTGCTTTACCTCCATGCGTGAGATCAGTATGTGCAGCAGCTTAAGCTGTACAATGTTTCAGGAAATAGTTTATTTCACCTTTTGCAATTGTTAGTTCCACACGAGGTAGATGTTTACTATTGCAGACTAAACTTACATTTCTGTCACCTACAAGACACTTGTCTTTAATGTTACTGTTACTCTCACAACCACACATATTACCATAAAGTGGTGCAGAATTCTGAATCTGTCCAACCCTTTTTGCCAACGGAGGAGGGCACTTCTCATGAGTGTAGAGAGCGCGAGGAGAAGACGTGTAAGCTGAGGGATGACTTAATAGATGTGCCACTCGTTGAGGGAAAGGTTTGGTTTGTTGATGATTTGAGTTTTACAACAGCAGAGGGACAGACTAGAACACGTTTTACTGTAGCAGACAGTGAGAGAGAGTTATCTATGTAGGACAACTAGCATGTTTCATATTTGCTTGAGCAGCAGAGATGCTAGCTTTAACGGAAGCGTGTAAAGCTGTAGAGAGACAATATACACTGATAGGCAGTATACATTTGCTACTGTACATTTCTTTGTAGTGCAGTGAGTGAGACGAGGTATGACAACCTCAACAGGGAAACCTGCAGAACACACCAAACTCTTGCAAAATCTGCTGGAGGCAGCGTTATTAACCAGTGGAATTGCCGTTTGTAAATGTGCAGCACACATGTGAGGGAAAGATCCAGTTGCATTAGGAAAAGATTTTGCAGATAAGATCGCAAAAGAGGCAGCTGTAGTTAAACATGGTGTTAACCTTTTATCAGTACAGCATTAGCAGACATGCAGGCCCACTCACCTACTGCAGGACAATAGTTGTGACTTACAGAGGGAGCAAGCTTGCAGGATGATTTTTTTTTTTTATCTGTGTGATACACCAGTACTGCCTAATAATTTGTATAAGACTGCTGCTATTTTGAGCCATTGGCTATGCCATGTCTCAAACAGGAGGGAGATGAGCAGTCGTTATACTCACTCTAGGATTATTAAATACTTTTAAAAAAAACATTTTTGCAGAGAGAACTAATGGAATAGTAAAGTTAAGATTTAGGAAGACAGGCAGGACATGGTTAGACTGTATAGAATAAGTACACGAGGATTACTCCAACAGAGAATGGTCTGACTCTTTGAGATTACACATGTTAGAGCATTTAGAGTTCCAGTCTTCTGTAGTGATGATAGAAAAGCAGAAGAGAGAGCATATTAGCAGATTAGATGCTTGAAATGTTTAAAAGTAAAGTAGTCAAGAGAACAAATGATCTGCCAGATGATTCTGTTTCTTCGCAGCCTGAAGTCTGGAGATTGGATGATGATAAGGCCATGGAGAGGAAGTGCTGGTCCAGTCCATGGTGGGAAGGTCCATATCGGATGCTGCTGACGACGACCACAGCAGTGAAGATTGCCGGAAGGAACACTTGGATATATCAAGCGCACTGCAAGAAGGTGACACACATCCAGGCCAGCTCGGAGTAAGTGGCAGGAAGACCGGGAACAAAGGGGGGGGAAAGCCTCCAGGGCCCCTCGTCTCAATCCGGTGAAGAAACCAACTGAGCCACAGGTACTCATCAGAATGGCTGGGAATGTGCTGTGCATCTTCTTGTGCCTGTGGACCCTGAGTGGGATGACAGGAGCGCATTGGGACAGAGCAAATCACACCCAGTACCCGCATGGGTTTTCAACCAACTACTGGTGGCAGTTTAAGAACACAACCGGATAGCATCACTTGGAGTGAGACAGTTTGTTTGGTTGCTTTAGCAACACATCCAGGAACACTGCCAACTTTTCAACTGCTCTGAACCTGAATGGAAGGTTGATTCACCAGTAGCTGGGAAGGTGAACTGCTCTGGTGAGACAGACCTGCTCGTCTGACTCAAAGAATATGACTTGTTGCAGGACATTATACAGTTAAACGAACTGGAAACAGGCCAATTGCCTATGTGTATGAAGGACAATGGATTAGCCCAAGTTGGAGATTAACCATGGAACATGGCAACATCACTTATTCTTTTGTCTTTTGCAAGAAGGATGTAAACAGAGAAGCCTTTTGTCTACATTTACATCATGAACACTTGAGGTTTTGAGCCAAGAAGATCAAAACAGCTTGATCCAATTTCCTTTACAAAGCTTTTTCTGTGGTGACAACAGGACAGGAGAAGAGTTGTAAATGCAGATAATTCACCAGTTGACTCTAACCCCCACAGGATGCCTACAGTGAAAAGATTTGGGGGGTTGATAGGAGTCATAAAGAAGGGTGTTGACCAGGCTGCAGCTTTGAAGTTAGCTGAGAGCCATATGGACAAACAATAAAGTCAACTGATGCGTTTAAATACCTATGTCTGTATACAGTTGGATTGTAGAGACATATGATTTTTGAGAATGATGATTCTTCTTGTTTGACCTTTGACATTCAGTTGTGTACTTGAAGAAATACATAATGAATTGCACGACAGGAGTAGATCCGCCACAAGGCTGGATAGCTTGGTTACCGTCTGGTCCTTGGTGGCATCTTCTTTTGAAAATATTAATTCCTGTTTTTGAACTGTTGATACTGATTTGCTTATGTATAGGATGTAGTTTACTGTGCATGAATGAAATCTACACTGACACTGTCAAACAAAGGGTGCATAAGTTGAAATTTAAGTATACAATGACAAAAAGGAGGGAAATGTTAAGTCTAATTGTTGAATGTCGCCATTGTGTTTCTTAAATTTGTATAGTCTTAGTTTAAGCAGTAGGATCAAAGCCATTCCTTTGATCCTGACCACCTCTCCAGCCACTCTGTGCTGGGGGAGGTTTTATTGTAGATACATCCTAACTTGAAGATCTGTTTGATGTTTGGTAGAGCTTCCTACCCTTTGTATGGTTTCACTGTGTTATCTTTGGTAAACCATACATTGGGTGTGGGGGAAGACTACCCTCTTTATGACCAAGGATGTTGTTCCTGCTTTTAGGTTTTATGACCCTTTGACCAACCAACAAACACACACACACACACACACACACACATTCTCACACACACACACACACACACTCAGTGTATACATTTACATACAGTGCCTTGTCTTTGTAACCAAAGGGGGGTTGCAAGGGGAGGTGTTTTGTAAACTATTGTTTGAAGTTTGTCAATAAAAGGCGGCGAGAGGAGGCCACCAATGTGGTCATTTCAACGTGCTGGTCACAGACGAGAGGCCTCCCTTGCGCAAGAAATCGATCGAACACTGTTGCCTTGCTTTTCTTTCATGGGAATAAGTCCTGGATACAGCGGGGTCTGAGTTTAGACCCAACAAATACTGCTAGCATTAATGGTAGCATTAAAGCAGGAGTCACACTAGAGTGTTTGTTCTGTTGGTTACTCAGATCCAAGGATTTAGGAAATGCAGCCTATGTGTTTGCATGCAGCCCTCCAAAGAAAAACAGCCATTAAAGTTACCAACTACCGTCTACCTGACACTTTGTACAGAAAACTACTTTCCTTAGTGCTAATTTTCTTTATGCTAGTACCAAATCACAACAATAGTCACTTCAAGACACTGTATATTGTAAGGTAAAGGCCCTGCAATTATGGTGCACAAAGGTGAAAAACTCCCTTTTAGCAGGTGAAAACCTGAACCAGGCTGGGGGAGGGGCGGGCATCTGCTGCGATTGGTTGGGGGGGTGAGAGGAGGAAGACGGGACAAAGACAATCTGGGGAAGAGAGCCAGAGAATATTCTCAACTAATGATTGAATGCAGAGAGGTGTTTAAACAGATAGTGAGTGAAAAGGGCGACTGAAGAAGAAACACTTGGTGCATCACGGGAACCCGCCAGCAGCCTAGACTTAGGCTAACTAAGGGAGGATTCAGGGAAGAAAGGAAAGTTTGAAGCCTAATGTTAAAAGTAGAGAGGGTGTCTGTCTCCCAAACCCAAACTGGAAGCTGGTTCCACAGAAGTGGTGGCTGTAGTTCAGGTGGGGGAGCAGGTCACCTACTCCCCGTCTACATGCCAGATATCCTGCATGAAAGTTGCTCTTCGGTGCATCCGTCAGAGTATGAATGGGTGTGAACGGGTGAATGAGGCAAGCTTTGAATGCTCAGAGTAGAAAACCACTATATAAGAACCGGTCCATTTACCATTTACCAAGAGGGGCCTGGAAACCGAAGGGTCTGGCTCCCATTTTACTTTTAAATACTTGGAACGAAGTGCTCTAATGGGGTGATATGGTACTATAAGGTCATTAAGATAAGACAGGGGCTGATTATTCAAAACCTTTTATGTGAGGATTTTGAATCTTTTATTCTGGATAAAACAGGGAGCCAATAAATGTTCTGTTTCTAGTCCCTGTCAGGACTCTTGCTGCAGCATGTTGCTCAGAGCAGTCTGGAATTGATTTTTGACTAAATAATTAAAACTAATAATAATATATTACTATATTATATTACTAACAAATCCAGGACACCCCTGTTGATCCAGCAGCTCTTAATGAAGTTTGTAATAAGAATCGTGGTGAGTTCATTAGAAATATTTCACTTTTCTTTTTTAAATCAGTCATTACTGGAATCATCTGAAGTGCAAAAACAGTGGGATTATATATGAGAAGGACGGACTCAAAGACTGTCGTGTATCACATATGTATTACATCGATGTCCAAAATCAATGCATCATTAATGAAACTGAAACAAAAGTACTGAATTTCATGTGGAAGACCAAACCTCAGCATTCAGGAAAGTCTTATACAGGAGCAAAGATAATGGACGTTACCCGGAGTTTTCCACTGTGAAACCAGGAATAACAGCTTAAAAATGTTTCTGTGATCTAAATCATTGTCAGCCTGGCAGGCAAATAGCGTGGACACCAAAGTTTGTGAACGTGATAACCTGAGAACAAAGACATGTAGGATTTTAAATCGGTACCATAGGTGTGTCTACTGGGAGGCTGAGGCTTGGCGCTGCTGGCTGCCAGTACTAAGTATTATTATACAACCCTTATTTAGTGGATCTTATCTTCTTTCCTTGTGTTTCAGTTAGTTTTTACTCAAACTGGGTGTAGAAGGAATCCCTGCAAAGGTTTCTTTTTCTTCTGTGTTATGTTTTATGTATTTCTCAGCTCTTTGCTTCCTTTTTTCTACTTTAAACTTGTTTGTATGCTGGTGTGTAAATGTTCACACTTATCATAAAGTTTAAAAAAGTAGTAGGCGTGGTGATGAGCAGAAACAGGAGTAAAACTCCAGTAAGTGTACCAGTACTGTACCAGTGTGTAGCATTAAAGTCAAACTACAGTGGTTGTAGTATCAGTAGAGTAGTGTTAGTACTAGAGGTGGGAGGAGTAGAAGCAGGTGGAGGCACTGGCTTTAGGTTAGTACTGCCTTTCTCTGGTTCTCCTTTACAACTCATCTCCTTCTCATTTGCTGACAATGTGCAGAGACATCATCCTTCAGAGCACACCGACTGATGACCCGTCAGCACTGAGCAGCCTGTACATCCTGACAGGACACGAAAGCAGCTACTGAGAAAGAACACGGGGCTCATTCGACGATGTTACCAAAGAAAAGCACAGCCTGTCTGTAACTGTGGGGTGGAAACGATGCTCTGTTTCACTGAGGCTGTGCCAGGAAACGGTTCAATGCTGGGAATGACAAATGTTAGGAAGGTATCCTGCTGACTGTCCAGCCTTCACCTGTACACAAGACACCTGTCAAGGTCCTCGCTGGGGTTATAGTTGATAAAGCTTTCTAGCTTTTCTTGTCTATTCAGCTTACCTGCTTAAATCAGACCTTTCTGTTAAAGCTAATGCAGACTCCACTGATCCGCCCGCTCAGTGTGGACGGGAGAATAACCTGAACATGGCCTCTGGGACATCATCGTACTGATGTTATGAAGCGCTCAGTCAGGTTTTCTTCTTGATCAGACTGAGGGGCAGACTGAGTGTGTTTTGGTGCCTCAACATTCAGTCATATTCTGTAAAGCCATTTTCTGTCTGCATGCTGCACATAACCTCTTTGGACCAGAGTGCTGTGACACCTACACCTTACACCTGCAGGAGCTGCTCGGCCATAGAAAGCTGCTCTGTGAAGTGCACGGCTTTTTTGCCAGTGTTGATCTTATGGGTTTAATGTAATAACTAATTTTTTACATCATCGTCTGAGTCGTAATCCCAACGAGGAAACCTGGAATGTAAAACTTGATGGACGCTCCAGCTGAAGAGTGAAGTGTCAGACTTTTAATGGATCTTTCAAGCATTAGCGTACTTACAATGGCAGAAACAGTGCCACGTCTAAAGCATAGGAGCCATCTTCATCTCATGCTTCCCATTTCATGCAAGTTTCTTCTCATCCTCAGATGGACAGAATTTGGTTTGCTGACTTCATTCAGTCACACCATACTAGAGCATAAAAAGTGGAAATAAACTGGTCAGTAAGAAAGTGTGATGCTTGAAAGTATAGCGTAAGGACAGCAGCAGCACTGCATTTACAGCTGATATGATGACTTCAGCATCTTTAAAGAACTGTGAAGGAATTATCAGTGCTAACACAACCTTAAGCACGTGATGTGACCGTATACACTGCTTACACTTTCAGTATCCTTACTTAAAGAGAACATCTCAGAAAAAAGTACAGTTAGCAAGAAGCTTTGAGAACAAGGCAGTGTTATTGTATGCTAACCACCGTGGTGGTGTAGCTTGTCCTGATAAAAAGTGAATGTGGTCACATTATACTTGTTAACTAAAATGAAAAAATAAAATAATTCCACTACATGGGTAAAGATATTTATGATATTTATGGAAAGGGTACTATAAAAGTAACACTGGCCTTTCCATGAGAGAAACTTGAAGTACAGTATGCATGTTGAGATTAATGTTTGTTTAATATGTTTTTGCTACTATGTGAAGATGTGATGTTATTAACAACACAGAATAGACAGAAATAAAGATTTTCATATCTCTTGGAGTTTTATGAAGAGTTTGTTGGGTTGTTCTTCTTTGAATGTGTGGATCGATGCTTCTGCGATTTATATCTTAATCCTTCAATTTGTAAAAAACATTTTGAATTCCGTTTGAGAAGATAAATGAAGGTTCTTGCGTTCAAGTGGAGGCTCTAGCAGACTGAGAAAGTAACTGCATAACTGGTCAAAGGAGCTTGTAAAGAAAAGCGTCTGGACTTCTTTAAGTTACTTGAAGACGTTTCACCTCTCATCCGAGAAGCTTCTTCAGTTCTAAGGTCAAATGGTGGAGAGTCCCAGATAACTGCATAACTATGTTATTCCTGCACCCATAGCAGCAAGTAAGTGAAGGCAGTGAGGAGCGCTGATGAGTTCTCAGATCACTCAGTCAGTCTCTGAGCGTCACCTTTATTGTGATCGCGCACTTTAAGCTTTCATGCCTGTATTTTTGCACAATTGTGATAATACTGTATTGAAAGAAATCTGTGCACAGACGAACATGGGGTGGCTTTGCTCAGGTAGTAGAGGAAGGTGCTTCAATCCCCGTCTGCATGCCAAATATCCCTGGGCAAGATACCAACCCAGAGTTGCTCTCCGAATGTGTGTGAACATTACACAGAAAGTGCTTACAGAGAAAAGTGCTTGCGTACACCTGAATGAGGCAAGTTCTTTAAAGTGCTTTGAGTACTATATAAGAACCAGTCCATTTACATCGCCAAAGCACTCAATACTCTCTTTACGAAGTTCTCTGTAGTTTGTTTCTCCAGCACCATATTTGACCGCGGTCAAGTGAGCCCTCACTTACGACCACACAGTCAAGCCAGCCGCACCTAAAATGTTGTTGCACTATTCTTATGCATATTACGGTACGGGTGCCGACTGGCTTAGAAATGCAGTCTTTTGTGTCCTGACCAGAGATGGGCAGTAACGCGTTACTTGTAATCCGATTACTTTTTTCAAGTAACAAGTAAAGTAAGGGATTACTATTGCAAAAACGATAATTAGATTACCGTTACTTTCCCGTAGGAACGCTGCGTTACTAAAACAGTGATTTTTTTGCGAGAATGTCTCATGACAGTGACGTAAGCAAGTGCAACGTCCGTGACAACAGCTGTGTGCAGATCAACAATGGATAATATATCGAGTGCGGGAGAGAGTATGAGCGTGCAGCGTTTAAAGCGTGGAAGTACTGACCTTACTTTGAGTTTGATTCCATAAAAAGTGACAAAAACATTAGTGTCCGTTGTGCGTGGGAAGAAAACTTCTTTTTACAGCGAAAAAACCCCCTAAACTTCCAAGCAAGCACCGAGTGCGCTACGACGTAATGGGAAAGTCACAGAGAAACTCGCGGATTCTTCAACTGACCGCGGCACACCTGCACCAGGGTAAACCTCCGCCTACCCTACTCCTGCTTTACAGGTGAAAATAGAGCCAAAGGACCGCTAGTCTTTGATTTTATTTATTTTCTGCTGTGTTTTACTTGCATCTATTTGAAAGAGTGAGTGTAAACACAAAAAATATTTTATTTTATGTGCTGGAATGGGCAGAAAATAAGTTTAAATATTAAACAAATTTCTTCCAGTCAGAGAATGTTGCATATAATTCAATTTTTGCTTGATGCATAAAGTTAAAAGATTAAAACTAATTAAACAAGTTTTAAAAAGAGAGACTTTTCCATTTGATTACATTTTATATGATGAATTATGCAGAAAAAGTAGAATTGGGCTGAAAGATCTATCGCTTTATCACCTATTCAGGTTGTAAATCGTGTTTTTAAAAAGTAACTAAGTAATTAATTACTTTTGAAAATAAGTAATCAGTAAAGTAACAGGATTACTTTTTGGGGGAAGTAATCAGTAATTAGTTACTGATTACTTTTTTCAAGTAACTTGACCAACTCTGGTCCTGACACTATTGTACTTCACAATCCACTCCCAGTTTTGGTTCATCTCCACTTTTCCACTTTTTCCACTCCACCCTGTGATCCACAGCCCAAATTACTGTACGATTCAGAGAAAATTAACAGTAAAATTTACCCAATTTACTGTACTGTACTCTATATTTTCTCATATTTGAGCTCAGATTACAGGAAAACTGTAAGAGGTGACACTGATATCTCACTAGATTCTGACTCTGGGTGACCCCCACACACCCAAGATTACTGTACGGTTTCTGAGATTGCTTTGTTAACCCTCTCAAGGCAGGCATTGCAGATATGCAACAGTTAAAAGCTAACAACCTGATCACCCCACATACATATTTCATGAGTTTTTTACTCAGAAGTACCACTGCAGGTATTCTTTTGTGCATTAGCAACAAAAACTTAATTTGAGCCTGAGAGGGTTAAGCATGAGTATGACAAAGGCTAAGAAAATATACTGCCTACAATAATATCAAATTTAAACAACAAATTACAAAATTGCCACACCTGCTGTTATTGCCAGGTGTTCGATAGAGCATTATTTAGTCATAAAAAATACATATCACTGAAATATCATCAGTAAAAGAAACACTCTGTCATGGTCCTGGGTCAGTGACCCAGTGCTTTTAGTTATCATTTTCTAGTTTATTATGATGATGATGATTATTATTATTGTTTGAGTTCTATGTGTGATATTCGGTCTGCCTTTGAGTCTGTGTCTCTGTCTGTCTATGGTGTCACCCCATCTGTTTGTGAAGCTGTCTGTTTAGATCTGTGTCTTGTTTGGTTCCCCGTGTCTGAGTTTCCTGTTTTATTGTGAAGGTCTCTGTCTGATGTGAGTATGTTCAGTTTACATTTCCCCTGTCCCATCAGCTCTGATTTCTCCCAGCTGTGTTGCCCTCCTGTCTCTCATCCCCTGATTACTGGTGTGTGTGTATTTAAGCCCTGTGTGTTCTCCTGCATGTTGCCGGTTCGTCTGTATTACTCAGTGTATCCACCGTGCCTTCTCCTTGCTTTTCGTCGTCATTCTCCTCTGCTCGTTTTCGATCAGGATTGTGCTCTGTAGTTTAGTTGTTTCCCAGTTTAGTTTAGTTCGAGCCCCGTTTGCTGTTTGTCCACATTCTTTTTGTGTTCAATAAATCACCTTCACTTCTCCACGACTGCCTGTGATTGGATCCTCATTTATTCCGCACGGCTCGCCTCGGCAGCCGTGACACACTCACTATGTAAGACATGTTAGCAAATTCAGTTAATAAATAATGTATCAAATCTATACAGATGTTTGAAGGTATATTGCAAAGCATGTTTGTTTCTTATGGCTTACAAATGTGTTTGCCTTTAACATAATTTACATTTCATTTATACAGTTTCACAGACGAAACAAAATAGGTTTCCTGAACTGTTCTTCGTGGCCTAATTTTGAATCCTTCTGAGGGGGATGCATTATCCATGAAGGTGGGCAATTTGTTCGTCGATCTCTGACCCTCGCTGACTCTGACGCCTCCTAATTCTGCTTCCAGCCTCGCTGATTAATTTGTTGTCACTGATGCTGTCACCAGTTGTACACAACATCTCTGTTTGTCCACCAGTCTAATCTGTAATTCAGGTGAACCCAGAATTACCTGCATCTTTGTAATGTTTCAGAAAATATACACTATATGTTGATGGGCTTTGTCCCACTTTTCTTTCCTTTATAAGTAAGAATCTCTGTGGTTTTAATGACAATTCATATACAGATTGTGGAGGACATTTTATTCAACACTCAAAAAAGTTCCTCACCAGCAGACTGTAGTACAATTTCAGCCCACAGTTAATAAACCCATCCAATGCAGCGTTATCAGAGAAATTATGCAAGTGTTATGTTTGTATGTACTGGTAATCTATTTATCATTTATCATGATTCCTGCTCTGATGATTACTTTCTTCTCCTTCTGTAATTTTAATAGATAAAGGATGTTGAACATTAAGCTCCAAACAGGATGAATGAGGAAGACCACAGAGGAGAATCGTGGATGTAGTGAAAGAATATATGCAGATGGTTTTTTTCATGGTGGAGGAGCAACTTCTGATACCATCTTAAAGAAAAAACACATAAAATTGAAGAGTAAAAATAATGACAACAATATGTCTAAATTTTTTATTAATTCTTTAGAGCAAATGCAGTCTTGTCATGGTCAGAGTTGCCCACTCATATTTAACTAATTCAAATACAATTACTGCATTTAAATGCTTATGTTCTAATAAAAGGCATCGTTTAATACTTCTGCCATGACAACCCAAATAAATCAATGAGAGGGAAACGGGAAGATTAGTCATCAGGCAAGGTTTACTGTTCATTTACCATGCCTTGATAACAGTAAGCTTAACAAAAGAAAAATGTTGGCGACGAGAACCGGTGTTCTGTCAAAACATCCTACCGTAGCGTAAATTTATAGTCTTGTCTATCAATCCGTGCTACCTTATCAGAATATGCTACCTTACGTGGTTAATGGCTCTGTTGTATAGGTAGCGTGTTCAGATGACCCAATCACACTATTAAAACATGCTTCCTGCTGGGATTTATATAGGTAGCATGTTCAGATGGCCAAATCACACTATTAAAACATGCTTCCTGCTGGGATTTATATAGGTAGCGTGTTCAGATGGCCAAATCACACTATTAAAACATGCTTCCTGCTGGGATTTATATAGGTAGCGTGTTCAGATGACCCAATCACACTATTAAAACATGCTTCCTGCTGGGATTTATATAGGTAGCGTGTTCAGATGGCCCAATCACACTATTAAAACATGCTTCCTGCTGGGATTTATATAGGTAGCGTGTTCAGATGACCCAATCACACTATTAAAACATGCTTCCTGCTGGGATTTATATAGGTAGCATGTTCAGATGGCCCAATCACACTATTAAAACATGCTTCCTGCTGGGATTTATATAGGTAGCGTGTTCAGATGGCCCAATCACACTATTAAAACATGCTTCCTGCTGGGATTTATATAGGTAGGGTGTTCAGATGACCCAATCACACTATTAAAACATGCTTCCTGCTGGGATTTATATAGGTAGGGTGTTCAGATGACCCAATCACACTATTAAAACATGCTTCCTGCTTGGATTTATATAGGTAGCATGTTCAGATGGCCAAATCACACTATTAAAACATGCTTCCTGCTGGGATTTATATAGGTAGCGTGTTCAGATGGCCAAATCACACTATTAAAACA
>NC_140528.1:84773886-84812986 GCF_057382185.1 Mchenga conophoros | reverse complement strand
AAACCCAACAGTGAGATCTTGAGAGATCCAGCCTACGGCTCTTCAATGGGGTGTCACAGGGTACCCAGGAAAAAAAATTGTAAATGTAAAATAATAAAATAAATATTCTTGTGAGACATATCACATATTGACGGGGTCGGGTTATGTTAAAAAGTATAAATTGTTATACTTTGTTCATTGGTTCAAAGGTACCCCACACTTCTTTTTTTGTTTGCTTGTTTGTTCTGGTGTATTTTTCATTTGAACTGTTACTCTGCCAGAGTACTCATATTTACAAGATGGCATTGAACGCCCCATTGGTGTATCAGGAAAACTATTTTGTAAGTATGTTCCTTGAAGGGGATTGAAGTCGTTCTTTTTTCCACCGCAGCGAAGGGCTAGGAGTAGGAGAGGAGCTGCTGTATGTTTTTGTTATCGAATCGATCTGATTGTGAAATAAAGCATATGCAGTGAGAAAGCAACTCCAGGAGTCATCCCTGCCTTAAAGCTGCAACATTCTTCTGTAGCAATAACAAAGTATAACATAAATTGTTCTGTGGCAATTACACAAGAATATCCAGTAATGTCCCTGCCCACAATTAAACACATTCACTTACCAAAAATCGGGGGAATCTGCTGTGGCAAATGGGTGCAAGCCTTTGACCACAAACTTAGACACTGCTCGGTGACATTAGTCTATCCTGGCCTGAAAGGAGACGCTACCGGTAGACTGCAGCGAGAACTGCCAGCATCTGAGCCAGACTCTGTCTGTCTCTCTCATCATGGTCACCTACATGTACAGTAATGGCAGGTCTTGTAATAAGGCAGATTGCGCTAACATAATATGCACTGTTAGTTGATTATTTACCTGCCGCATTAACGGGAGAGGACGTGCAAACGTTACCGCTGCTGCTGGGTTGAGAGTCACGAGTCCGGAGCGGAATTAAAAACGCGTGTCATCGCGTGTTTTGTGAGCAAATGCTTTTGCATATTCGTAGTGTTTCCTCCCTTAAATGAAATATCTACTTTGCAAGTTGCCCTGTTGTCATCGGTTCTCATAAAGTATAATCAAACTTTTGAGCGTTTGAGCCGCTTAGGCGCCGTGTTTCCTGCCAGGTAAATGACGCTCCGCAACGTGGTGACGTCATTCGGGGCGACTGGAATCGATAAGGGAATCGTTTGCAAAAATGGCAAACGATTCCAAGGAATTGAAACAGTGGGAACCGGTTCTCAACAAGAACCGGTTTTCGATACCCATCCCTAAACTCTGCAGCTGTCATTGTGTGCAGTGTGTGTGCAGTGTGTGTGCAGCGGGACACTGTGTCCTATGAGTGTTATACTACAATAAACAGAGCCTGACCGCGGGCATAAAGAGGGCAAAAACCCACTTATGCTCTAAAGATTCAGTTCTATTTCTCTTCAAATGAGCCTCAGAGCATGTGGAGGGTCATTGAACGCATCACAGATTACCTCAAGAACAACAGGCTGAAGAACATAAAAACAAACGCAGAGTTTCTGTCTGACGGTTTGAACATGAAACAGGAATTATTGAGCAAAAACGGACAGTTTACTAACTCTGTGGAATTCATGAACTAACATCAGCGCATTCACCTACAATACACGAATGAATATCACCAGTTAAACTGAAAAAGGAAAAAACCTGCATACAAATACGACAGCAGACTATAGCGAACGAGCAGAGAAATGCATTTTATAGATGAAGTGTTGGGAGCGACTTCTGAAAAGCAACTCTTTCGAAATTTCGAGTTATTTTCTCGTAATTTCGACTTATTAACTTGGAATTTTGAGAAAACCAACTGTCAATCAGTAATTTACGTGAATGACGTAATTTCTTTGTTACCCGGAAGCTGAAGCCCTCAGCTACAAATGCTACAGCTAAGATACCAGAATTACAGCCAGTCATAAATGCACAAATTGCTGATTATTGTCTGTGTGGCTTCAGAAATGATGAAATCCTTCTGTTATTAGCTGAATCACATGGCGTTAATATCAGCAAACGTACTCTCGAAAGCCGATTTGTTGCGATGCGGTTTTGAGTGCGCATTGTAGCTAGATTACTGATTGGCAGAACTAACTCAAAATTTCGAGCAACTTTTCTCAAATTTTCGAGTTAATAAGTCGAAATTTCGAGAATGGATCCTTTTTTGTGGCGAAAACGGGCTTCCGTAACAGACTGATGGAGGCAGGAGAAGCTGCCTCCAGTCATCAGTCAGTGGATCCACAGTAACATCGACTCTGAGTTCAGCTGCTGATCATCAACTGTTTCTGTCTCGTTCCCAGACTCTGATCTCACATAAAACGAAGCAGATTTATGCTGAAACTAAGCTGCACACAGCTGATGTTAGCCAGGAAAACAGTACAGACTGCTAACGTTACCTTAACTTCGAGACGATCAACTGCGCCACAACATTCACGAAAGCGAAAGTAAAAGCGACGGAAGGAAACGCCCAGAGAAGCGTTTGAGGGACGGTCAGAGTCAGGAACCTCAGAAACGCATCAGGCTGGAGTTTAATTCTGTTTTCATCTTTAGAAACATCTGGAAATAGTTATAAAAACGCTGCATAATAAAGAAAAATAGTGTAGATTAGTTTGAGTTGTGTTTAGCTGAGCTGTGTCTTTAATCTGAAGTTCATTTTGTGGAGGAGCAGCAAGACTTTCAGTGTTACTCTCAGAGAAAGCCTCCCAAATGTCTGTTGTCTTAATAGTGGAATTATCTGGAAAATGAACCAGTTCTTATAAGCTGCTTTTCAATATGAGCAGTCAAAGCATTTTATACAGTGTGCTTCATTCACACAGGCACTTCTTTTTCTAACAATGACACTATGATGGATGCATCGGAGAGCAAGTCGGGGTTCCATATCTTGCCCAAGGATACCGTGGCGTGCAGACTGGAGCAGCCAGGGATCAAACCTCCAACCTTCCAGTTAGTAATTCTACCTGCTGAGCTACAGTCTGTACTTCCTGAACAACACACCCTCCTTTTCTTTCTTTCTTTATTTTTTGTTTTGGTTCACATACATTGATATTCTGCTGTAAACAACTAATGAGAACATTTTATAAAAGCTTTGAGTGTCCATCAGGATCCTGTAGAAACACCTTCCATCTCAAACATCAATATTCTGAATTCTGTTTAGAAAGAAAAAGATTTCTAGAAAATTATCTAAAGAATTCAACATCTGTTTTGTTTTCTACTATTTATTTAAAAAGTCACTCTAGCACAGATTTCTTTAGTCACGTGTCTTTATGTGTCTTCCATACAAATGTTAACAAACACTCAGCACAGCAACACTGAAAGCATTTGAGTGTAAATTTCATTCAAATTAAACTTTATACACAATTACAATAATGGGAAAATGACTAAATATTAAAACACTACAACCACTGAAGAAATAAAACCCAATCACAATCAACATCAACATCAATTCATATACGTTCATGTGATATCTTTGGGTTCAACAAACCCAATAACCTTGAATCCTTCTTTTAAATTACATTTAAATTTCAGCTGGCAGCAAAGAAATTAATCAGAAATTAACCACAATTAATCTGCAGCTTCATCAATGTGATGCTGAGTTTCTGACTGAAATTCAGTCTGAACATGTCTGACTCTGTGAAACAGTCAGAGTGTTTCTCTAACAGCAGGAGCCTCTTTACACTCAGCTTCACACAGACGAGCTGAGGAACGATCAAGCAAACTTCTTCTTCTGTCATTTTTAACAGCAGCTTGCATCCAAAGATGTTGCACTACTGCCATCTCCTGGCTTTTACTCTTACTTCTCTTCCAGATCCTCAGATCCTCTTGATGACATCAGTATTTCTCAAAAATGAAAAACCACTCCTTTCACCTCATCATGACTTAACTGATTAACCACTTTTTCAAACGTAAGTTTACTTACTGAACTTATAGGTTTCCACTTCATTTTGTAAGGAAAGCAGTTAAAATGTTTAAGAGGGAACAACCTACCTCTATGTTGTAAATCACTGAGTAGGTGTCATATTTCAGTTTAAGTACAATTATTGGGTTACGGCGTTTACCTGAAAATATCTCGGTTGTTTGATACTTATGTTCATCAAAGCTGGATGGGAGGAGCTGTTATGTAAAATCAGATTATATTTTTGTGGTACTACTTTCTGTGTAAAGTAAAGAACACCAAGTGTGGTGTATGTGCGCATTGATATGCCTGTGCCTTTCCACAACAAGGTTAATAAAGTAAGTTTCTAACAACCAAACAGGTGTTGTTACTTTACCAGTTAAGTTATAAGAGAGAACATAACAAACTGGTTGAGATCCTGGATTAAAGAGGGAATGGGAAGGGAAGAGGAATACAGAGGGCTGATTGGCCGGTTCGTGAGGTGGTGTGAGGAGAATCACCTGAAACTGACTGTGGCCAAAACAAAGGTGCTGGTGGTGCACTTTGGCAGAAACAGATCCCTCCTCCGTCTGCACTGGTGGGAATGATGTTGAAATAGTCACATCCTTTAAGTATCTGGGAGTTCATCTGGATCACAAGTTGGAGTGGTCTGCCAACATGGACGCTGCCTACAAAAAGGGTCTGAGCCAGCTTTACTTTCTATGAAGGCTCAGATGGTAAATGGACCACCTGGAGGAGGTGATCTGTGACACACTGCTGTCAATCATGGACAATGACTCTCACCCCTCCATGATACACTGGACAATCTGCAAAACAGTTTCAGCAACAGGTTCCTTCAACCCCGCTGTCTGAGGGAACGTTACAGGAGATCGTTCCTTCTGCTGCCTTCAGACTCTTCAATTCATCCGCTTGGGTCAGATCCACACATGTGGAACAGAAACAATCACACCTCAGTGCAGCCTGTCACTTTGTACACCACAATATATTTGCACACATACTTATCCTTTTATACTGGTATGCATATTTATACCTATATTTCTGTATTTCTCTGTTTATCTGAATATTTATCTATCATAACTGTTTCTACACTCACTTTATATGAGTGCTTGTTGTTTCTTGTATTTTTGCTGCTATGACAACTCCGTTTCCCTCCTGGATTAATAAAGTTTTCTGATTCTGAAATACAGTGAGCCATTATATTTGTAGTTTCTAACTAACAATATAAAGGCTCAGCAACCGATAGAGCCACAGCACGTCCCACTGGCAGCTGAAGGAACTTTTAAACAAAGGACTTTGTAATTGAAGCTTTATTTATACAGGTCGGCTCATTGAGACTCAATGTCTCATTTACAAGAGAGACCTGTTCCAGACACACATATTAAAATTACAACAATAAAAGAAAAGTTTGTGTAATGTACTCAGTCATATTAAAAACGAGAACAAGTTCCCAGAGATGGTTTCACAAAAACATGTGTACGTCTTTTGAAGTCTGCAAGTGAAATCAACTGAGAGCCTTAAATCCTTCGGTTATGTTTTCCATGAAGACGGAGCAGAAAAGGAGAATGCCTTCTTCCCAAGCTCTGCATGAACTGATGGAACAGTGGATGTAATGATGTCCTGAGACTGCAGGCTGTGACTAAACTGTTTGCCTAACATGTACTCTGATGAATAGGAGGCAGTAACCCAGAAACAGATTTATAGATAAAATGATACTAATGGACCATCCTGTGTAAGACCAATGAGGACCAGTTAACCAGAGAACACAGAGTACAGTGGTGTGTTAAAGGTTTACAGACAGTTATAAATCTTAATGCCCCATGATGGACAAAATCCAACAGATGAAGAGAGCGAGCAGAGTCATTCATATAAATCATGTCACTGTAATCCAGGGCAGGTAAAAAAAAGGTGGCAGCAACAAGCTTTTCCTGTGAAACATGATCTGTTCCTGGAAGAGAAGCCCAACTTCAGCCTCAGTGTCTTTATTAGATGTTCAATGTGTGGCTTATAGGAACGACTGTCATCAACCACAATACCGAGGTATGTGTACGAGGCCACAGTTTCAATAGAAATACTTTGAGCAGATACAGGAGAAGGAAATAAAGCCGGACCCTCTTTCTGTTTGTGAACAACATGACTTTGTTTTTTTCTACATTTAAAGCCAGTCTGAGCCAGCTGAGACTGAATACTATCAACAGCTGCTGTAATGGTTTAAAAACTATGTTGATGGTATAAAATGAACAGATGCATCTAGATTTTGTGCCACACCGTTGACATAAGTAGCCCAGGACAGAACCCTGTGCACTCGTTTAGTGACATTTAAAAAGCTGGAAGAGAGACCATTGAGCTGAACGCACTGCTGATGTCCAAAAGAACATTAGAGAAGCAGCCAGCTGCTCGGTCTGAAAGGCCTATTTCCAGTAATCCATGACATAAAATGCTGTGGTCAGCAGCTCAGCTCATAAACCAAGGGACTGGGAGCAGCTGCTACTGAGTGTTGCTGGAGTTCCTGTGCTGTTAGATCCTCATCCTCTCCACGCACCTTGGAAGTAGGTGAAGTTGTGCCAGAAGAGTTTTTGTTGTGGTCGACAGTGTCAAAGGCTTTTGATAGATCAATAAAAAGAGCTGCACAATAGATGTCTTTGAGAACTTTTATCGAAGCAGTTCCAGTACTGTGCAGTTTCCTAAAACCAGACTGGAAGGGAGATAAAATCATATTTTCATCCAGATAACTTTGAAGTTGATTATTTACCAGCCTTTGACGAACCTTAGATAAGACACAGAGTTTTGAAATTGGCCTGTAATCATTAACTTTTGAAGAATCACCAGCTTTCAGTGGGGGAGTACAGAGGCACACTTCCACATCTGTGGTAAAGCCTTCTGTTGTAGAGAAAGATTAAAAATATAAGACACTGGCTCAGCTATGATATTTGCAGCCAAGTGCAAGAAGGAAGGAGAACGATTGTGAGGACGAGTTTCTGGTGTTGGGGCTGTTCAAAGCCTTACAAACCTCTTCTACTGTGACAGGTGTGAAGGAAAAGGTATCAGTAAGCAGCAACTACGAGCAGAGTTGTGTGCAAGAGGTTTACCATCAGATACTGTGCTGAACAAAGAGCAAGAAGCAACAAAGTGTTTGTTAAAGCAACATTTCAGTTTTGTGTGACACAGGAGTGGAGTCGATATTTAAGTGAGGAGGAAGCTCTGAGGAGTCACAGCTGGCAGAGACACTTTATAGTTTGCCAAAACCTCCTACGGTCGTTTGGACTGTCAGTCGTTAAAGTAAAAAATAGTTACATCTTGATGATGGAGGCAGTAATCCGATTACACAGCTAATGAAAACGTAGCCAATCAGCATCAGAGCCAGACTTCCTGCCCAGGCCTGGTTTCTCTCATGTAGGAGATCGGCCGGTACTGAACCAAACCAGGCCTGTCCCGACCTTTCACCCTGACCTGGCAAAAAGGGGCGTGTCTGTCCACAAAGTAGACACAACTCTCCTGTAAATGTTCCCAAACTGACATTGTCAGCCTGTTTAATACGACCCCAGTTCAAACTGATGCGGGCTCGGAGCGTGAGATTTTAGTGTTTCTCACAGCACCAACTATGCAGTGATCACTCAGGTCGTTGGAAAAACTGCAGATGTGGAAAACTTACGCAGCATATTAGTTAAAAAAGGTCAATAAGAGCAGATTTATCTGGGTGTTTAGGATCAAGGCGTGTGAGGCTTTAAATAATTTGAGTCAGTTTTAAAAACAAGCAGCGTGCCTTAAACTCATCAGACACAGAAGAAAGCCAGTCCCAATGAAAATCATCCATCTGAAAGACGTCATTAAAATGCAGCTCAGATAAAAGTTGAACCAGAGACGGTGATGTGCTGGGGGAAGCAGGTGGAGGCTGATAGCAGCCAACAACAGTCTGATTTCCAAACAGATCAATAGTTAAGGCCAAGATTTCAAATGGCTGAGGTGCAGATGGAGAGAACAAGACTTGAGCAGCAAGACAGAGCTTCACATAAACTTCCAGACCTCCGCCTTTTCTGGGACAGTCTGAGAGCTAAATGTTAAATCCATCAGTTGCTACGTTTTTATCCAGTAAAAATTTGGAAAGTCTCAGAAACAACAATGATACCAGCACCGCTTGAACAGGCCCAGATTCCAATCATATCCATGTCAGGAAGCACACGACGTGATGCACGTGTAACCCAGACAGTTTTTAACATCTGCTGGTGTTTCACATTCAGCCAGAGGCCCAGGGTTAGGTTGGATACCAGACAATAATAAAAGCATCGTTATTAGACTCTAGAGCTCGTTTATAGCTGACACCACATGTAGAGTTTAAGTTCACACAGAGACGATGACATTTTTCTACAACCAGCAAACAATAAACAAGAAATGTAACAAGAGTTTCAGAAGAAGCTGTTTTACAGAGAAATGATTCCCTGAAGACAAAATTATTATTATCATCTTTATTTCTCCAGGTGAAAATTTAATTGAGATTAAAAATGTTGTTTTCAAGAGAGACCTGGCATCATGGCAGAAAGAGTCAGAAATACATCAGAATTCAAACAAATACAAAATAGGAAAAACATCCTACATAAACTTCATAAAGTTTCATTAACAGACTTTGAACAATGGACTTCAAACTTCCCCCCAAAACAACAGAAACACATTTGAAGATAATGAATGACATTTATCCCTCTAAAGAAGGACTTAGACTACGATTTAATATGAATGAGAACATGTTCATAAATGGATGCAACCAAAGATTTCATCAATCCCTGATTTAGAAACAACAGAACATTTGGTTTGATTTCACAAGATAAGAATGACGACTGAGTTGGAAGATTGTTTTATGTTTAGTCAAATCTTTCCTACATAAAGTTGGATTACAAAATCATCCCCTAAATTTGTTTTATTCAAGGAATTGAAATTATAGAGAAAATCTGTGAAATGACTTAAAGAAAACAAACCACAAAAACTCCAAGATGCTCTAAACCCCCTGGTTTAGGTCGGCAACCTTTCTGATGACGAGTGCATCTAAAATTTCCTCAGAAGTCAATGTGCCATATGATTGCATTAGCAATAAATTACACACTATATAGAACCACTTTATAGGATTATATTTGTGCGCAGATGTTGGCAGCTATCAGCAAATAGTTATCAGCTACTTTGAAACAAAAAAAAGACTTTTTATCCATAACAGCAAATGAACTGTACAACAGAAAATACAAATGCTATTTATGGTCTCCTCACAACAATGATAAGAAAAATAAACTGGGCCAATATGGCATGTTTGTTAATACAGGGACACACATGTTAATGTGATCTCTGGTCTCCCACTCAGAGACACAGGTCTCCGAGTGTCCAGCATTCAGACCTGAGGACTCTCTTCATGTGAGAGAAAATCTGCTCACACAGATATGTAGAGCCGAATACTGTCAATAAGGCCTCTGCAATGTTCTGAAGACAATTAAACCTGTCAGGCAGTGATGTCCAGCAGGTGGAAATGCAGCTCCATGAACGTGTAGTTACGTTTGATTACGTTTGAAAGCTGCGAACACGAAGGCTGCGAAGTAACGAACTAAAAATTGCTGTTTGTCACCCCTATTTAAGGAAAAACTTCCTTCTGACATCATCATTCCTAAGCCAATCAGATTGTCACGTGACATTCTGGAATGTGGAATGGGGATATATATATTTTTTTAAACAGTTTTCAAATTTAACTTAATATTTAAGTGTTTCTTACTTGACCTGCTTAGTAGATTAAAAAGTTAATTGCCACGAACACCCCTAATGTTATATAACAGACCACAGAAAAAAGACAGCTTTTTTCTGCGTGACAGAGCTATAATAAATGTTTTGTTCTTTTTAATGATCCTACTTTTTATAAAAGGGAACATTATTTAAAGAATATGTATTTAATTAAAAAACTCTGTATTCATCTAAAGGGTATAACAAGAAGGGTGAGCTTCCTGCTCCAAAATGAAATGACCAAAATAAATGTATTTCTCTGCAATTACAAACTCTGTGTAAACAGTCTTGGTGTCAAAATAAAGCTAACGCTGGTGAGATGTCATCAGAGCTGTAAATATTACTGCAGATGTTACTATGTCAAAGTTACTGTGACTCAAACATAGAAAAATGTCTTTTTCATTTCCCTCACCTAATTTTTCAAAGTATTTTATAGCATATAACACCTTTGAAAATATGCTTTGGTTCCCATTTAACTCCAGAACATCATAAATCAAAATATGGATATTACCTGTCCACAGATTCATGGTGACGTAACTGCTCTTTTAACTGTTTGGTGTCTTTGCTTTGTTTGGTGTTTGTAGAAATGGTTTACATGAGCTTTTAGCTGAGACTCAGAGGTTTCTGTGGACACTACTCATGTCAGCACTTATATTTCTGACCTCGTGTTATAATCGATTAAACGCGATCTCCTCCCTTTTGCCCCCATTTTTGATGGTGTGGGTACAAATGATCAGGCATGACATTCTCATAATAAATCAGATAAGATACTGCAAATAGTTAATCCTGCATTTGTGTGATTGAAAAGTGTGTGCAATGACACTGTTTTAAAGATTTAGCCTAAATCATTTTGGCGTGAATGAGCCTAAACATGATGACCGGACTAGTGACACCATATCACCTGTGACACACACACACGCACGTATGACTTTGCCAGTTTCAGCTGAAACAATTTCAGTGTTTCAAACCATGTTCCAGAGTTTTTAGGTCACCGTTCATGAGGTTTCAAGAAGAAAATGAAAGACAGATCTGAATGTTTGAAAGTGTTTTGGAAAAACTCTGTAAAGATTAGATGAACAATACTCAAAGGATAAATTCAACTGTTTTATTTTGTTAGATGAGTTGAAAAAAAAGTTAAACAAGCAAGTAAATAACGAAACAAGGTTAAATGAGGTAAGAACAAAAAGTTAACAAGTAAATAAAGAAACAAGGTTAAATGAAGTAAGAACAAAAAGTTAACAAGTAAATAAAGAAACAAGGTTAAATGAGGTAAGAACAAAAAGTTAACAAGTAAATAAAGAAACAAGGTTAAATGAGGTAAGAACAAAAAGTTAACAAGTAAATAAAGAAACAAGGTTAAATGAGGTAAGAACAAAAAGTTAACAAGCAAATAAAGAAACAAGGCAGAGGAGAGAAACCCCAACAATCCCCTCTGAGCAAGCACTAGGCAACAGTGGGGAGGAAAAACTGCCTTTAAACGGGCAGAAACCTCCGGCAGAACCAGGCTCAGGAGGGGGCAGTCAACTGCCGGGACTGGTTGGGGGGGTGAACAGAGGTGGAGCAAGACGAGGCTACATCAGTTGAAGAAGCAGTATTGTCCCTCTTCCGGAAAAAGCTGAAGAATCTTTTCTTCTTTTTCATGGACTTTTCCACGAGCCCCTTTTTCTCCAGGATGAGGGTTCTCAACTCATGGATGGTTTCGGTGTTTTGCTCCTCAAGTTTCTTGCATGTTTGTTCCACCTGTTCTAATGTTGCTCGTGTTTCTTCAAGCTGTTCTTTGAGCTCTTTGGATGTTGCCTCCTGTGTCAGCTTTGCCTTCTGCAGGTCTGCATTTCTCACTTGATCTTCTTTGTGCAGGCCTTCTAGCTGCTCATTTCTTTTCTGGGTGTCACGGAGCGTACACTGCAGGTCTTCATGCATTTTGTCTTGCTTTTGCTTTTGCGCCTGCATTTCTGTGTTTTCCCGCTTCAAGTTGTTGAATTCCAACAATATCCCCTTAATGAGCTCTGAGTTGTTTTTGGCCATTTGATCGATCCTTTTCTGCATCTGTGAGCATCGTTTTTCCAGAGTTTCCTTTTCTCCCTGCAGCTCACTTGTTTTGACCTTCAGTTCATTACAGAATCCTTGCAACTTTTGATTTTTACTCTCAAAGTCCTTGATAGTGCACTTTTCTTCTGACAGTCTGTCTTGCTGTTGCGCCTTCTCTTGAAGAAGGTCTTTATTTTTTTCTTCAGCTTCATCAAGCTTTCTTTGGAGCAGGTGATTCTGTTGGTCCATGTATTGGAGATCCCACTCTAGCTTATCAATCGTGGCTTTCCTGCCTTGAAGCTGCTCGGACATTTCTTTCACTTCAGCGCTCTTTTGCTTGTTTTCTTTGATGAGGAATACAATCTGCTCTCTGGCTTGAGCAAACTTGATCCCCCAGCCCTCATTAATAATGTTGATGTCGGGCTGGCGCTGTAGTGTTTCTTCCAGGTGTTTGTTTTGTGCTTCCATTTGTAAGCACTTCTTCTCCAGGTGAACTTTTTCTTTTTCAAGTTGTTGAATTTTGTTCTGGAGATGGTTGTTTTCACTCCTACTCTCCTGTAATGCCCTTTGGGTGGATAAGAGGCCATTTGGAGAAGTTGGCCGGCCACGCAAGGAAGGAGAGGCGGCGTAATCGTTTTGTCTCGGTTGCCGTAATCTTGGATACATGCTGGCGTTTGTATCCGATGACTCTGAGAGGTTTCCGAATGTTTCTGTAGTGAACGTTTGAAAGCTGCAAACACGAAGGCTGCGAAGTAACGAACTAAAAATTGCTGTTTGTCACCCCTATTTAAGGAAAAACTTCCTTGTGACATCATCACTCCTAAGCCAATCAGGTTGTCACATGACATTCTGGAATGTGGAATGGGGATATGTTTTTTTTTAAACAGTTTTCAAATTTAACTTAATATTTAAGTGTTTCTTACTTGACCTGCTTAGTCGATTAAAAAGTTAATTGCCACGAACACCCCTAATGTTATATAACAGACCACAGAAAAAAGACAGCTTTTTTCTGCGTGACAGAGCTATAATAAATGTTTTGTTTTTTTAATGATCCTACTTTTTATAAAAGGGAACATTATTTAAAGAATATGTATTTAATTAAAAAACTCTGTATTCATCTAAAGGGTATAACAAGAAGGGTGAGCTTCCTGCTCCAAAATGAAATGACCAAAATAAATGTATTTCTCTGCAATTACAAACTCTGTGTAAACAGTCTTGGTGTCAAAATAAAGCTAACGCTGGTGAGATGTCATCAGAGCTGTAAATATTACTGCAGATGTTACTATGTCAAAGTTACTGTGACTCAAACATAGAAAAATGTCTTTTTCATTTCCCTCACCTAATTTTTCAAAGTATTTTATAGCATATAACACCTTTGAAAATATGCTTTGGTTCCCATTTAACTCCAGAACATCATAAATCAAAATATGGATATTACCTGTCCACAGATTCATGGTGACGTAACTGCTCTTTTAACTGTTTCAGCTGATCCCTGCAATCGTGCACTGAAGTTGTAGATCAAATAAACAAAGCTGAAACCATTAAATAACTAACCAGCCTGTGCGAGCGATCTGTGTCAGCTGATCACTGCGACCGTGCACTGAAGTCTTAGATCAAATAAACAAACCTGAAACCATTTAAATAACTAACCAGCCTGTGACAGCGATCTGTGTCAGCTGATCCCTGCAACCGTGCACTGAAGTTTTAGATCAAATAAACTAAGCTGAAACCATTAAATAACTAACCAGCCTGTGCAAGGGATCTGTGTCAGCTGATCCCTGCAACCGCGCACTGAAGTTTTAGATAAACTTGGCTGAAACCATTAAATAACTAACCAGCCTGTACCAGCGATCTGTTTCAGCTGATCCCTGCAATCATGCACTGAAGTTTTAGATCAAATAAACTAAGTTAAAACCATTAAATAACTAACCAGCCTGTGCCAGGGATCTGTGTCAGCTGATCCCTGCAACCGTGCACTGAAGTTTTAGATAAACTAAGCTGAAACCATCAAATAACTAACCAGCCTGTGCCAGCGATCTGTGTCAGCTGATCCCTGCAACCGTGCACTGAAGTTTTAGATAAAATAAACCAAACCGAAACCATTAAATAACTAACCAGCCTGTGCCAGCGATCTGTGTCAGCTGATCCCTGCAACCGTGCACTGAAGTTTTAGATAAACTAAGCTGAAACAATTAAATAACTAACCAGCCTGTGCCAGCGATCTGTTTCAGCTGATCTTTGCGAATGTGCACTGAAGTCTTAGATCAAAATAAACTAAGCTGAAACCATTAAATAACTAACCAGCCTGTGCCAGCGATCTGTGTCAGCTGATCCCTGCAACCGTGCACTTACGTCTTAGATCAAATAAACTAAGCTGAAACCATTAAATAACTAACCAGCCTGTGCCAGCGATCTGGGTCAGCTGATCCCTGCGAACGTGGACTGAAGTTTTAGATCAAATAAACAAAGCTGAATCCATTAAATAACTAACCAGCGATCTGTGTCAGCTGATCCCTGCGACCGTGCACTGAAGTTTTAGATGAAATAAACTAAGTTGAAACCATTAAATAACTAACCAGCCTGTGCAAGGGATCTGTGCCAGCGATCTGTGTCAGCTGATCTTTGCGACCATGCACTGAAGTCTTAGATCAAATAAACTAACCTGAAACCATTTAAATAACTAACCAGCCTGTGACAGCGATCTGTGTCAGCTGATCCCTGCAACCGTGCACTGAAGATTTAGATCAAATAAACTAAGCTGAAACCATTAAATAACTAACCAGCCTGTGCCAGAGATCTGTGTCAGCTGATCCCTGCGAACGTGGACTGAAGTTTTAGATCAAATAAACTAAGCTGAAACCACTAAATAACTAACCAGCCTGTGTCAGCGATCTGTTTCAGCTGATCCCTGCAAATGTGCACTGAAGTTTTACAGAAAATAAACTAAGCTGAAACCATTAAATAACTAACCAGCCTGTACCAGCGATCTGTTTCAGCTGATCCCTGCAATCATGCACTGAAGTTTTAGATCAAATAAACTAAGTTAAAACCATTAAATAACTAACCAGCCTGTGCCAGGGATCTGTGTCAGCTGATCCCTGCAACCGTGCACTGAAGTTTTAGATAAACTAAGCTGAAACCATCAAATAACTAGCCAGCCTGTGCCAGCGATCTGTTTCATCTGATCCCTGCAACCGTGCACTGAAGTTTTAGATAAACTAAGCTGAAACCATTAAATAACTAACCAGCCTGTGCCAGCGATCTGTGTCAGCTGATCCCTGCAACCGTGCACTGAAGTTTTAGATAAAATAAACCAAACCGAAACCATTAAATAACTAACCAGCCTGTGCCAGCGATCTGTGTCAGCTGATTCCTGCAACCGTGCACTGAAGTTTTAGATAAACTAAGTTGAAACCATTAAATAACTAACCAGCCTGTGCCAACGATCTGTGTCAGCTGATCCCTGCAACCGTGCACTGAAGTTTTAGATAAACTAAGCTGAAACAATTAAATAACTAACCAGCCTGTGCCAGCGATCTGTTTCAGCTGATCTTTGCGAATGTGCACTGAAGTCTTAGATCAAAATAAACTAAGCTGAAACCACGAAATAACTAACCAGCCTGTGCCAGCGATCTGTGTCAGCTGATCCCTGCAACCGTGCACTGAAGTCTTAGATCAAATAAACTAAGTTGAAACCATTAAATAACTAACCAGCCTGTGCCAGCGATCTGTGTCAGCTGATCCCTGCGACCGTGCACTGAAGTTTTAGATAAAATAAACTAAGCTGAAACCATTAAATAACTAACGAGCGATCTGTGTCAGCGGATCCCTGCGACCGTGCACTGAAGTTTAAGATAAAATAAACTAAGTTAAAACCATTAAATAACTAACGAGCGATCTGTGTCAGCTGATCTTTGCGAACGTGCACTGAAGTTTTAGATCAAATAAACTAACCTGAAACCATTAAATAACTAACCAGCCTGTACCAGCGATCTGTTTCAGCTGATCCCTGCAACCGTGCACTGAAGTTTTAGATAAACTTGGCTGAAACCATTAAATAACTAACCAGCCTGTACCAGCGATCTGTTTCAGCTGATCCCTGCAACCGTGCACTGAAGTTTTAGATAAACTAAACTAAGCTGAAACCATTAAATAACTAACCAGCCTGTGCCAGCGATCTGTGTCAGCTGATCCCTGCAACCGTGCACTGAAGTTTTAGATAAAATAAACCAAACCGAAACCATTAAATAACTAACCAGCCTGTGCCAGCGATCTGTGTCAGCTGATCCCTGCAACCGTGCACTGAAGTTTTAGATCAAATAAACTAAGCTGAAACCATTAAATAACTAACCAGCCTGTGCCAGCGATCTGTGTCAGCGGATCCCTGCGACCGTGCACTGAAGTTTTACAGAAAATAAAGTAAGCTGAAACAATTAAATAACTAACCAGCCTGTGCCAACGATCTGTGTCAGCTGATTCCTGCAACCGTGCACTGAAGTTTTAGATAAACTAAGTTGAAACCATTAAATAACTAACCAGCCTGTGCCAGGGATCTGTGTCAGCTGATTCCTGCAACCGTGCACTGAAGTTTTAGATAAACTAAGTTGAAACCATTAAATAACTAACCAGCCTGTGCCAACGATCTGTGTCAGCTGATTCCTGCAACCGTGCACTGAAGTTTTAGATAAACTAAGTTGAAACCATTAAATAACTAACCAGCCTGTGCCAGCGATCTGTGTCAGCTGATCACTGCAACCGTGCACTGAAGTTTTAGATCAAATAAACTAAGCTGAAACCATTAAATAACTAACCAGCCTGTGCCAGCGATCTGTGTCAGCTGATCACTGCAACCGTGCACTGAAGTTTTAGATCAAATAAACTAAGCTGAAACCATTAAATAACTAACCAGCCTGTGCCAGCGATCTGTGTCAGCTGATCCCTGCAACCGTGCACTTACGTCTTAGATCAAATAAACTAAGCTGAAACCATTAAATAACTAACCAGCCTGTGCCAGCGATCTGTGTCAGCTGATCCCTGCAACCGTGCACTGAAGTTTTAGATCAAATAAACTAAGCTGAAACCATTAAATAACCAACCAGCCTGTGCCAGAGATCTGTGTCAGCTGATCCCTGCGAACGTGGACTGAAGTTTTAGATCAAATAAACTAAGTTGAAACCATTAAATAACTAACCAGCGATCTGTGTCAGCTGATCACTGCGACCGTGCACTGAAGTTTTAGATAAAATAAACTAAGTTGAAACCATTAAATAACTAACCAGCCTGTGCCAGCGATCTGTGTCAGCTGATCCTTGCAACCGTGCACTGAAGTCTTAGATCAAATAAACTAAGCTGAAACCATTAAATAACTAACCAGCCTGTGCCAGCGATCTGGGTCAGCTGATCCTTGCAACCGTGCACTGAAGTCTTAGATCAAATAAACTAAGCTGAAACCATTAAATAACTAACCAGCCTGTGCCAGCGATCTGGGTCAGCTGATCCTTGCAACCGTGCACTGAAGTCTTAGATCAAATAAACTAAGCTGAAACCATTAAATAACTAACCAGCCTGTGCCAGCGATCTGGGTCAGCTGATCCTTGCAACCGTGCACTGAAGTTTTAGATCAAATAAACAAAGCTGAAACCATTAAATAACTAACCAGCGATCTGTGTCAGCGTATCCCTGCGACCGTGCACTGAAGTTTTAGATAAAATAAACTAAGCTGAAACCATTAAATAACTAACCAGCGATCTGTGTCAGCGGATCCCTGCGACCGTGCACTGAAGTTTAAGATAAAATAAACTAAGTTGAAACCATTAAATAACTAACCAGCCTGTGCAAGGGATCTGTGCCAGCGATCTGTTTCAGCTGATCTTTGCGAACGTGCACTGAAGTCTTAGATCAAATAAACTAACCTGAAACCATTAAATAACTAACCAGCCTGTACCAGCGATCTGTTTCAGCTGATCCCTGCAACCGTGCACTGAAGTTTTAGATAAACTTGGCTGAAACCATTAAATAACTAACCAGCCTGTGCCAGGAATCTTTGTCAACTGATCCCTGCAACCGTGCACTGAAGTTTTAGATCAAATAAACTAAGCTGAAACCATTAAATAACTAACCAGCGATCTGTGTCAGCTGATCCCTGCGAACGTGGACTGAAGTTGTAGATCAAATAAACAAAGCTGAAACCATTAAATAACTAACCAGCCTGTGCCAGGGATCTGTGTCAGCTGATCTTTGCGACCATGCACTGAAGTCTTAGATCAAATAAACTAAACTGAAACCATTAAATAACTAACCAGCCTGTGCCAGCGATCTGTGTCAGCGGATCCCTGCGACCGTGCACTGAAGTTTTAGATAAAATAAACTAAGTTGAAACCATTAAATAACTAACCAGCCTGTGCAAGGGATCTGTGTCAGCTGATCCCTGCAACCGCGCACTGAAGTTTTAGATAAACTTGGCTGAAACCATTAAATAACTAACCAGCCTGTACCAGCGATCTGTTTCAGCTGATCCCTGCAATCGTGCACTGAAGTTTTAGATCAAATAAACTAAGTTAAAACCATTAAATAACTAACCAGCCTGTGCCAGGGATCTGTGTCAGCTGATCCCTGCAACCGTGCACTGAAGTTTTAGATAAACTTGGCTGAAACCATTAAATAACTAACCAGCCTGTACCAGCGATCTGTTTCAGCTGATCCCTGCAACCGTGCACTGAAGTTTTAGATAAACTTGGCTGAAACCATTAAATAACTAACCAGCCTGTGCCAGCGATCTGTGTCAGCTGATCCCTGCAACCGTGCACTGAAGTTTTAGATAAACTAAGCTGAAACCATTAAATAACCAACCAGGCTGTGCCAGAGATCTGTGTCAGCTGATCCCTGCGAACGTGGACTGAAGTCTTAGATCAAATAAACTAACCTGAAACCATTTAAATAACTAACCAGCCTGTGACAGCGATCTGTGTCAGCTGATCCCTGCAACCGTGCACTGAAGTTTTAGAGAAAATAAACTAAGTTGAAACCATTAAATAACTAACCAGCGTGTGTCAGGGATCTGTGTTAGCTGATCCCTGCGAACGTGGACTGAAGTTTTAGAGAAAATAAACTAAGCTGAAACCATTAAATAACTAACCAGCCTGTGCCAGGGATCTGTGTCAGCTGATCTTTGCGACCATGCACTGAAGTCTTAGATCAAATAAACTAACCTGAAACCATTTAAATAACTAACCAGCCTGTGACAGCGATCTGTGTCAGCTGATCCCTGCAACCGTGCACTGAAGTTTTAGATCAAATAAACTAAGTTGAAACCATTAAATAACTAACCAGCCTGTGCCAGCGATCTGTGTCAGGTGATCCCTGCAACCGTGCACTGAAGTTTTAGATAAACTAAGCTGAAACCATTAAATAACTAACCAGCCTGTGCCAGCGATCTGTGTCAGCTGATCCCTGCAACCGTGCACTGAAGTTTTAGATCAAATAAACTAAGCTGAAACCATTAAATAACTAACCAGCCTGTGCCAGCGATCTGTGTCAGCTGATCCCTGCAACCGTGCACTGAAGTTTTAGATCAAATAAACTAAGCTGAAACCATTAAATAACTAACCAGCCTGTGCCAGCGATCTGTGTCAGCGGATCCCTGCGACCGTGCACTGAAGTTTTACAGAAAATAAAGTAAGCTGAAACCATTAAATAACTAACCAGGCTGTGCCAGAGATCTGTGTCAGCTGATCCCTGCAACCGTGCACTGAAGTTTTAGATAAACTAAGCTGAAACCATTAAATAACTAACCAGCCTGTGCCAGGGATCTGTGTCAGCTGATCCCTGCAACCGTGCACTGAAGTTTTAGATAAACTAAGCTGAAACCATTAAATAACTTGCCAGCCTGTGCCAGCGATCTGTTTCATCTGATCCCTGCAACTGTGCACTGAAGTTTTAGATAAACTTGGCTGAAACCATTAAATAAGTAACCAGCCTGTACCAGCGATCTGTGTCAGCTGATCCCTGCAACCGTGCACTGAAGTTTTAGATAAACTAAGCTGAAACCATTAAATAACTAACCAGCCTGTACCAGCGATCTGTGTCAGCTGATCCCTGCAACCGTGCACTGAAGTTTTAGATAAAATAAACCAAACCGAAACCATTAAATAACTAACCAGCATGTGCCAGCGATCTGTGTCAGCTGATTCCTGCAACCGTGCACTGAAGTTTTAGATAAACTAAGCTGAAACCATTAAATAACTAACCAGCCTGTGCCAGCGATCTGTGTCAGAGGATCCCTGCGAACGTGGACTGAAGTTTTAGATAAACTTGGCTGAAACCATTAAATAACTAACCAGCCTGTACCAGCGATCTGTTTCAGCTGATCCCTGCAATCGTGCACTGAAGTTTTAGATCAAATAAACTAAGTTAAAACCATTAAATAACTAACCAGCCTGTGCCAGGGATCTGTGTCAGCTGATCCCTTCAACCGTGCACTGAAGTTTTAGATAAAATAAACCAAACCGAAACCATTAAATAACTAACCAGCGTGTGTCAGGGATCTGTGTTAGCTGATCCCTGCAACTGTGCACTGAAGTTTTACAGAAAATAAAGTAAGCTGAAACCATTAAATAACTAGCCAGCCTGTGCCAGCGATCTGTGTCAGCTGATCCCTGCAACCGTGCACTGAAGTTTTAGATAAACTTGGCTGAAACCATTAAATAAGTAACCAGCCTGTACCAGCGATCTGTGTCAGCTGATCCCTGCAACCGTGCACTGAAGTTTTAGATAAACTAAGCTGAAACCATTAAATAACTAACCAGCCTGTGCCAGCGATCTGTGTCAGCTGATCCCTGCAACCGTGCACTGAAGTTTTAGATAAAATAAAACAAACCGAAACCATTAAATAACTAACCAGCATGTGCCAGCGATCTGTGTCAGCTGATTCCTGCAACCGTGCACTGAAGTTTTAGATAAACTTGGCTGAAACCATTAAATAACTAACCAGCCTGTGCCAGCGATCTGTGTCAGCTGATCCCTGCAACCGTGCACTGAAGTTTTAGATCAAATAAACTAAGTTGAAACCATTAAATAACTAACCAGCCTGTGCCAGCGATCTGTGTCAGCTGATCCCTGCAACCGTGCACTGACGTTTTAGATAAACTAAGCTGAAACCATTAAATAACTGACCAGCCTGTGCCAGCGATCTGTTTCAGCTGATCCCTGCGACCGTGCACTGAAGTTTTAGATCAAATAAACTAAGTTGAAACCATTAAATAACTAACCAGCCTGTGCCAGCGATCTGTGTCAGCTGATCCCTGCAACCGTGCACTGACGTTTTAGATAAAACAAACTAAGCTGAAACCATTAAATAACTAACCAGCCTGTGCCAGCGATCTGTTTCAGCTGATCCCTGCGAACGTGGACTGAAGTCTTAGATCAAAATAAACTAAGCTGAAACCACAAAATAACTAACCAGCCTGTGCCAGCGATCTGTGTCAGCTGATCCCTGCAACCGTGCACTGAAGTTTTAGATAAAATAAACTAAGCTGAAACCATTAAATAACTAACCAGCCTGTGCCAGCGATCTGTGTCAGCTGATCCCTGCGAACGTGGACTGAAGTTTTAGATAAAATAAACTAAGTTGAAACCATTAAATAACTAACCAGCCTGTGCCAGCGATCTGTGTCAGCTGATCCCTGCAACCGTGCACTGAAGTTTTAGATAAAATAAACTAAGCTGAAACCATTAAATAACTAACCAGCCTGTGCCAGCGATCTTTGTCAGCTGATCCTTGCAAACGTGCACTGAAGTTTTAGATAAAATAAACTAACTTGAAACCATTAAATAACTAACCAGCCTGTGCCAGCGATCTCTTTCAGCTGATCTTTGCGAATGTGCACTGAAGTCTTAGATCAAATAAACTAAGCTGAAACCATTAAATAACTAACCAGCCTGTGCCAGCGCTCTGTGTCAACTGATCCCTGCAACCGTGCACTGAATTTTTAGAGAAAATAAACTAAGTTGAAACCATTAAATAACTAACCAGCCTGTGCCAGGGATCTGTGTCAGCTGATCCCTGCAACCGTGCACTGAAGTTTTAGATCAAATAAACTAAGCTGAAACCATTAAATAACTAACCAGCCTGTGCCAGCGATCTGTGTCAGCTGATCCCTGCGAACATGGACTGAAGTCTTAGATCAAATAAACTAAGCTGAAACCATTAAATAACTAACCAGCCTGTGCCAGCGATCTGTTTCATCTGATCCCTGCGAACGTGGACTGAAGTTTTAGAGAAAATAAACTAAGTTGAAACCATTAAATAACTAACCAGCCTGTCCCAGCGATCTGTTTCATCTGATCCCTGCGAACGTGGACTGAAGTTTTAGAGAAAATAAACTAAGTTGAAACCATTAAATAACTAACCAGCCTGTGCCAGGAATCTTTGTCAACTGATCCCTGCAACCGTGCACTGAATTTTTTAGAGAAAATAAACTAAGTTGAAACCATTAAATAACTAACCAGCCTGTGCGAGCGATCTGTGTCAGCTGATCCCTGCAACCGTGGACTGAAGTTTTAGATCAAATAAACTAAGCTGAAACCATTAAATAACTAACCAGCGATCTGTGTCAGCTGATCCCTGCGACCGTGCACTGAAGTTTTAGATAAACTTGGCTGAAACCATTAAATAACTAACCAGCCTGTGCCAGAGATCTGTGTCAGCTGATCCCTGCGAACGTGGACTGAAGTTGTAGAACAAATAAACAAAGCTGAAACCATTAAATAACTAACCAGCCTGTGCCAGGGATCTGTGTCAGCTGATCTTTGCGACCATGCACTGAAGTCTTAGATCAAATAAACTAACCTGAAACCATTTAAATAACTAACCAGCCTGTGACAGCGATCTGTGTCAGCTGATCCCTGCAACCGTGCACTGAAGTTTTAGAGAAAATAAACTAAGTTGAAACCATTAAATAACTAACCAGCCTGTGTAAGGGATCTGTGTCAGCTGATCCCTGCAACCGTGCACTGAAGTTTTAGATAAACTTGGCTGAAACCATTAAATAACTAACCAGCCTGTACCAGCGATCTGTTTCAGCTGATCCCTGCAACCGTGCACTGAAGTTTTAGATAAACTTGGCTGAAACCATTAAATAACTAACCAGCCTGTACCAGCGATCTGTTTCAGCTGATCCCTGCAATCGTGCACTGAAGTTTTAGATAAAATAAACTAAGCTGAAACCATTAAATAACTAACCAGCCTGTGCCAGGGATCTGTGTCAGCTGATCCCTGCAACCGTGCACTGAAGTTTTAGATAAACTAAGCTGAAACCATTAAATAACTAACCAGTCTGTGCCAGAGATCTGTGTCAGCTGATCTTTGCGACCATGCACTGAAGTCTTAGATCAAATAAACTAACCTGAAACCATTAAATAACTAACCAGCCTGTGCGAGCGATCTGTGTCAGCTGATCCCTGCAACCGTGCACTGAAGTTTTAGATCAAATAAACTAAGCTGAAACCATTAAATAACTAACCAGCCTGTGCCAGCGATCTGTGTCAGCTGATCCCTGCAACCGTGCACTGAAGTTTTACAGAAAATAAAGTAAGCTGAAACCATTAAATAACTAACCAGCCTGTGCCAGCGATCTGTGTCAGCGGATCCCTGCAACCGTGCACTGAAGTTTTAGATCAAATAAACTAAGTTGAAACCATTAAATAACTAACCAGCGTGTGTCAGGGATCTGTGTTAGCTGATCCCTGCAACTGTGCACTGAAGTTTTACAGAAAATAAAGTAAGCTGAAACCATTAAATAACTAACCAGCCTGTACCAGCGATCTGTTTCAGCTGATCCCTGCAATCGTGCACTGAAGTTTTAGATCAAATAAACTAAGTTAAAACCATTAAATAACTAACCAGCCTGTGCCAGGGATCTGTGTCAGCTGATCCCTGCAACCGTGCACTGAAGTTTTAGATAAACTAAGCTGAAACCATTAAATAGCTAACCAGCCTGTGCCAGGGATCTGTGTCAGCTGATCCCTGCAACCGTGCACTGAAGTTTTAGATAAACTAAGCTGAAACCATTAAATAACTAACCAGCCTGTGCCAGCGATCTGTGTCAGCTGATCCCTGCAACCGTGCACTGAAGTTTTAGATAAACTAAGCTGAAACCATTAAATAACTAACCAGCCTGTGCCAGCGATCTGTTTCATCTGATCCCTGCAACCGTGCACTGAAGTTTTAGATAAACTAAGCTGAAACCATTAAATAACTTGCCAGCCTGTGCCAGCGATCTGTTTCATCTGATCCCTGCAACCGTGCACTGAAGTTTTAGATAAACTAAGCTGAAACCATTATATAACTAACCAGCCTGTGCCAGCGATCTGTGTCAGCTGATCCCTGCAACCGTGCACTGAAGTTTTAGATAAAATAAACCAAACTGAAACCATTAAATAACTAACCAGCCTGTGCCAGCGATCTGTTTCAGCTGATCTTTGCGAATGTGCACTGAAGTCTTAGATCAAAATAAACTAACCTGAAACTATTAAATAACTAACCAGCGTGTGTCAGGAATCTGTGTTAGCTGATCTCTGCGACCGTGCACTGAAGTTTTAGATTAAATAAACCAAACCTAAACCATTAAATAACTAACCAGCCTGTGCCAGCGATCTGTGTCAGCTAATCCCTGCAACCGTGCACTGAAGTTTTAGATAAAATAAACTAAGCTGAAACCATTAAATAACTAACCAGTCTGTACCAGCGATCTGTGTCAGCTGATCCCTGCGAATGTGGACTGAAGTTTTAGATCAAATAAACCAAACCTAAACCATTAAATAACTAACCAGCCTGTGCCAGCGATCTGTGTCAGCTGATCCCTGCAACCGTGCACTGAAGTTTTAGATTAAATAAACCAAACCTAAACCATTAAATAACTAACCAGCCTGTGCCAGCGATCTGTGTCAGCTGATCCCTGCAACCGTGCACTGAAGTTTTAGATTAAATAAACCAAACCTAAACCATTAAATAACTAACCAGCCTGTGCCAGCGATCTGTGTCAGCTGATCCCTGCAACCGTGCACTGAAGTTTTAGATAAACTAAGCTGAAACCATTAAATAACTAACCAGCCTGTACCAGCGATCTGTGTCAGCTGATCCCTGCAACCGTGCACTGAAGTTTTAGATAAACTTGGCTGAAACCATTAAATAACTAACCAGCCTGTACCAGCGATCTGTGTCAGCTGATCCCTGCAACCGTGCACTGAAGTTTTAGATAAACTAAGCTGAAACCATTAAATAACTAACCAGCCTGTACCAGCGATCTGTGTCAGCTGATCCCTGCAACCGTGCACTGAAGTTTTAGATAAAATAAACCAAACCGAAACCATTAAATAACTAACCAGCATGTGCCAGCGATCTGTGTCAGCTGATTCCTGCAACCGTGCACTGAAGTTTTAGATAAACTAAGCTGAAACCATTAAATAACTAACCAGCCTGTGCCAGCGATCTGTGTCAGAGGATCCCTGCGAACGTGGACTGAAGTTTTAGATCAAATAAACTAAGCTGAAACCATTAAATAACTAACCAGCCTGTGCCAGCGATCTGTTTCAGCTGATCCCTGCAACCGTGCACTGAAGTTTTAGATCAAATAAACAAAGCTGAAACCATTAAATAACTAACCAGCGATCTGTGTCAGCTGATCCCTGCGACCGTGCACTGAAGTTTAAGATAAAATAAACTAAGCTGAAACCATTAAATAACCAACCAGCCTGTGCCAGCGATCTGTGTCAGCTGATCCCTGCGAACGTGGACTGAAGTTTTAGATCAAATAAACTAAGCTGAAACCACTAAATAACTAACCAGCCTGTGCCAGCGATCTGTGTCAGCTGATCCCTGCAACCGCGCACTGAAGTTTTAGATAAACTTGGCTGAAACCATTAAATAACTAACCAGCCTGTACCAGCGATCTGTTTCAGCTGATCCCTGCAATCGTGCACTGAAGTTTTAGATCAAATAAACTAAGTTAAAACCATTAAATAACTAACCAGCCTGTGCCAGGGATCTGTGTCAGCTGATCCCTTCAACCGTGCACTGAAGTTTTAGATAAAATAAACCAAACCGAAACCATTAAATAACTAACCAGCGTGTGTCAGGGATCTGTGTTAGCTGATCCCTGCAACTGTGCACTGAAGTTTTACAGAAAATAAAGTAAGCTGAAACCATTAAATAACTAACCAGCCTGTGCCAGCGATCTGTTTCATCTGATCCCTGCAACCGTGCACTGAAGTTTTAGATAAACTAAGCTTAAACCATTAAATAACTAACCAGCCTGTGCCAGCGATCTGTGTCAGCTGATCCCTGCAACCGTGCACTGAAGTTTTAGATAAAATAAACCAAACCGAAACCATTAAATAACTAACCAGCCTGTGCCAGCGATCTGTGTCAGCTGATCCCTGCAACCGTGCACTGAAGTTTTAGATAAACTAAGCTGAAACCATTAAATAACTAACCAGTCTGTACCAGCGATTCTGTGTCAGCTGATCCCGGCAAACGTGCACTGAAGTTTTAGATTAAATAAACCAAACCTAAACCATTAAATAACTAACCAGCCTGTGCCAGCGATCTGTGTCAGCTGATCCCTGCAACCGTGCACTGAAGTTTTAGATAAACTTGGCTGAAACCATTAAATAACTAACCAGCCTGTACCAGCGATCTGTGTCAGCTGATCCCTGCAATCGTGCACTGAAGTTTTAGATAAACTAAGCTGAAACCATTAAATAACTAACCAGCATGTGCCAGCGATCTGTGTCAGCTGATTCCTGCAACCGTGCACTGAAGTTTTAGATAAACTAAGCTGAAACCATTAAATAACTAACCAGCCTGTGCCAGCGATCTGTGTCAGCTGATCCCTGCAACCGTGCACTGAAGTTTTAGATCAAATAAACTAAGTTGAAACCATTAAATAACTAACCAGCCTGTGCCAGCGATCTGTTTCAGCTGATACCTGCGACCGTGCACTGAAGTTTTACAGAAAATAAAGTAAGCTGAAACCATTAAATAACGAACCAGCCTGTGCGAGCGATCTGTGTCAGCTGATCCCTGCAACCGTGCACTGACGTTTTAGATAAACTAAGCTGAAACCATTAAATAACTGACCAGCCTGTGCCAGCGATCTGTTTCAGCTGATCCCTGCGACCGTGCACTGAAGTTTTAGATCAAATAAACTAAGTTGAAACCATTAAATAACTAACCAGCCTGTGCCAGCGATCTGTGTCAGCTGATCCCTGCAACCGTGCACTGACGTTTTAGATAAAATAAACTAAGGTGAAACCATTAAATAACTAACCAGCCTGTGCCAGCGATCTGTTTCAGCTGATCCCTGCGAACGTGGACTGAAGTCTTAGATCAAAATAAACTAAGCTGAAACCACAAAATAACTAACCAGCCTGTGCCAGCGATCTGTGTCAGCTGATCCCTGCAACCGTGCACTGAAGTTTTAGATAAAATAAACTAAGCTGAAACCATTAAATAACTAACCAGCCTGTGCCAGCGATCTGTGTAAAGCTGATCCCTGCGAACGTGGACTGAAGTTTTACAGAAAATAAACTAAGCTGAAACCATTAAATAACTAACCAGCCTGTGCCAGCGATCTGTGTCAGCTGATCCCTGCAACCGTGCACTGAAGTTTTAGATAAAATAAACTAAGCTGAAACCATTAAATAACTAACCAGCCTGTGCCAGCGATGTTTGTCAGCTGATCCTTGCAAACGTGCACTGAAGTTTTAGATAAAATAAACTAACTTGAAACCATTAAATAACTAACCAGCCTGTGCCAGCGATCTGTTTCAGCTGATCTTTGCGAATGTGCACTGAAGTCTTAGATCAAATAAACTAAGTTGAAACCATTAAATAACTAACCAGCCTGTGCCAGCGCTCTGTGTCAACTGATCCCTGCAACCGTGCACTGAATTTTTAGAGAAAATAAACTAAGTTGAAACCATTAAATAACTAACCAGCCTGTGCCAGGGATCTGTGTCAGCTGATCCCTGCAACCGTGCACTGAAGTTTTAGATCAAATAAACTAAGCTGAAACCATTAAATAACTAACCAGCCTGTGCCAGCGATCTGTGTCAGCTGATCCCTGCGAACGTGGACTGAAGTCTTAGATCAAATAAACTAAGCTGAAACCATTAAATAACTAACCAGCCTGTTCAAGGGATCTGTGTCAGCTGATCCCTGCAACCGCGCACTGAAGTTTTAGATAAACTTGGCTGAAACCATTAAATAACTAACCAGCCTGTGCCAGCGATCTGTTTCAGCTGATCCCTGCAATCGTGCACTGAAGTTTTAGATCAAATAAACTAACTTGAAACCATTAAATAACTAACCAGCCTGTGCCAGCGATCTGTTTCAGCTGATCTTTGCGAATGTGCACTGAAGTCTTAGATCAAATAAACTAAGCTGAAACCATTAAATAACTAACCAGCCTGTGCCAGCGCTCTGTGTCAACTGATCCCTGCAACCGTGCACTGAATTTTTAGAGAAAATAAACTAAGTTGAAACCATTAAATAACTAACCAGCCTGTGCCAGCGATCTGTGTCAGCTGATCCCTGCAACCGTGCACTGAAGTTTTAGATCAAATAAACTAAGCTGAAACCATTAAATAACTAACCAGCCTGTGCCAGCGATCTGTGTCAGCTGATCCCTGCAACCGTGCACTGAAGTTTTAGATCAAATAAACTAAGCTGAAACCATTAAATAACTAACCAGCCTGTGCCAGCGCTCTGTGTCAACTGATCCCTGCAACCGTGCACTGAATTTTTAGAGAAAATAAACTAAGTTGAAACCATTAAATAACTAACCAGCCTGTGCCAGCGATCTGTGTCAGCTGATCCCTGCAACCGTGCACTGAAGTTTTAGATCAAATAAACTAAGCTGAAACCATTAAATAACTAACCAGCCTGTGCCAGCGATCTGTGTCAGCTGATCCCTGCGAACGTGGACTGAAGTCTTAGATCAAATAAACTAAGTTAAAACCATTAAATAACTAACCAGCCTGTGCCAGGGATCTGTGTCAGCTGATCCCTGCAACCGTGCACTGAAGTTTTAGATAAACTAAGCTGAAACCATTAAATAACTAACCAGCCTGTGCCAGCGATCTGTGTCAGCTGATCCCTGCAACCGTGCACTGAAGTTTTAGATAAAATAAACCAAACCGAAACCATTAAATAACTAACCAGCCTGTGCCAGCGATCTGTTTCATCTGATCCCTGCAACCGTGCACTGAAGTTTTAGATAAACTAAGCTGAAACCATTAAATAACTAACCAGCCTGTGCCAACGATCTGTGTTAGCTGATCCCTGCAACCGTGCACTGAAGTTTTAGATAAACTAAGCTGAAACCATTAAATAACTAACCAGCGATCTGTGTCAGCTGATCCCTGCAACCGTGCACTGAAGTTTTAGATCAAATAAACTAAGCTGAAACCATTAAATAACCAACCAGGCTGTGCCAGAGATCTGTGTCAGCTGATCCCTGCGAACGTGGACTGAAGTTGTAGATCAAATAAACTAAGCTGAAACCACTAAATAACTAACCAGCCTGTGCCAGCGATCTGTGTCAGCTGATCCCTGCAACCGTGCACTGAAGTTTTAGAGAAAATAAACTAAGTTGAAACCATTAAATAACTAACCAGCCTGTGCCAGGAATCTTTGTCAACTGATCCCTGCAAATGTGCACTGAAGTTTTACAGAAAATAAAGTAAGCTGAAACAATTAAATGACTAAGCAGCCTGTGCCAGCGATCTGTGTCAGCTGATCTTTGCGACCATGCACTGAAGTCTTAGATCAAATAAACTAACCTGAAACCATTAAATAACTAACCAGCCTGTGCCAGCGATCTGTGTCAGCTGATCTTTGCGACCGTGCACTGAAGTTTTAGATCAAATAAACTAAGCTGAAACCATTAAATAACCAACCAGCCTGTGCCAGAGATCTGTGTCAGCTGATCCCTGCAACCGTGCACTGAAGTTTTAGATCAAATAAACTAAGCTGAAACCATTAAATAACCAACCAGCCTGTGCCAGAGATCTGTGTCAGCTGATCCCTGCGAACGTGGACTGAAGTTGTAGATCAAATAAACAAAGCTGAAACCATTAAATAACTAACCAGCGATCTGTGTCAGCTGATCCCTGCAACCATGCACTGAAGTTTTAGAGAAAATAAACTAAGTTGAAACCATTAAATAACTAACCAGCGTGTGTCAGGGATCTGTGTCAGCTGAACCCTGCAACCATGCACTGAAGTTTTAGATCAAATAAACTAAGCTGAAACCATTAAATAACTAACCAGCGATCTGTGTCAGCTGATCCCTGCAACCGTGCACTGAAGTTTTAGATAAAATAAACCAAACCGAAACCATTAAATAACTAACCAGCCTGTACCAGCGATCTGTGTCAGCTGATCCCTGCAACCGTGCACTGAAGTCTTAGATCAAATAAACTAAGCTGAAACCATTAAATAACTAACCAGCCTGTGCCAGCGATCTGTGTCAGCTGATTCCTGCAACCGTGCACTGAAGTTTTAGATAAACTAAGCTGAAACCATTAAATAACTAACCAGCCTGTCCCAGCGATCTGTGTCAGCTGATCCCTGCGAACGTGGACTGAAGTTTTAGAGAAAATAAACTAAGTTGAAACCATTAAATAACTAGCCAGCCTGTGCCAGGGATCTGTGTCAGCTGATCCCTGCAACCGTGCACTGAAGTTTTAGATAAACTAAGCTGAAACCATTAAATAACTAGCCAGCCTGTCCCAGCGATCTGTGTCAGCTGATCCCTGCGAACGTGGACTGAAGTTTTAGAGAAAATAAACTAAGTTGAAACCATTAAATAACTAACCAGCCTGTGCCAGGGATCTGTGTCAGCTGATCTTTGCGACCATGCACTGAAGTCTTAGATCAAATAAACTAACCTGAAACCATTAAATAACTAACCAGCCTGTGCGAGCGATCTGTGTCAGCTGATCCCTGCAACCGTGGACTGAAGTTTTAGATCAAATAAACTAAGCTGAAACCATTAAATAACCAACCAGGCTGTGCCAGAGATCTGTGTCAGCTGATCCCTGCAACCGCGCACTGAAGTTTTAGATAAACTAAGCTGAAACCATTAAATAACTAACCAGCCTGTACCAGCGATCTGTTTCAGCTGATCCCTGCAATCGTGCACTGAAGTTTTAGATCAAATAAACTAAGTTAAAACCATTAAATAACTAACCAGCCTGTGCCAGGGATCTGTGTCAGCTGATCCCTGCAACCGTGCACTGAAGTTTTAGATAAACTAAGCTGAAACAATTAAATAACTAACCAGCCTGTGCCAGCGATCTGTTTCAGCTGATCTTTGCGAATGTGCACTGAAGTCTTAGATCAAAATAAACTAAGCTGAAACCACGAAATAACTAACCAGCCTGTACCAGCGATCTGTGTCAGCTGATCCCTGCAACCGTGCACTGAAGTTTTAGATAAACTAAGCTGAAACAATTAAATAACTAACCAGCCTGTGCCAGCGATCTGTTTCAGCTGATCTTTGCGAATGTGCACTGAAGTCTTAGATCAAAATAAACTAAGCTGAAACCACGAAATAACTAACCAGCCTGTGCCAGCGCTCTGTGTCAACTGATCCCTGCAACCGTGCACTGAAGTTTTAGATCAAATAAACTAAGCTGAAACCATTAAATAACCAAGCAGCTGTTGTGATATTTTGATACCATAGTAGCATTTACAGGATATTGTTTTATTGTGATATTATACAGAAAAGAGTTACTCAATAAGGCCCATCTACTAGTTGTTTTTCTCTTTCTCTCTGACCCAAGAATCAATGTGTAAGACTCACAGGCTGGTACCCCAAGGTCGAAAACACCACAGAGATGAGACCACTTCCTTACTCCCATCCTCCCTTTTTCTTTATCTCCTGGAAAAGGCTCGTTAAAGGCTAGGTGGTTTGTTTCAGAATTCACTAATGAAAGAACTCTGTATTTTATGTCTAGGAGTGTATTTTGCTGGGATGATCATAAATTATAGCTGAACTGATAAACTACACAAGGGATACTTTGCTCAGAAGGCAGGAAGACGTTTCCTTATTTAGTCTGTACCGGTTTGAACTGGGAAAGCTGACACACGAACCTTTTTTTCCTCTATATAAACTGCTGTGTATCAAATAAACCTTTGAGTCGATTTGGGAAGACAACCTGAAGCAGTCTGTGTTTCCTTGTTCTCCCAAGCTGCTCCCGACGTCGTAACTAACCCAGCTGAATGGCATACCTGAGTGTTACTTTAAATAATTAGGAATCTTAGAAGGAAAGGACAGAACTCTGCTTATCGCTCACGCCACGGAGGAAACCCGGGACGGCAATTTCCTTCACCAGCCTGTGCCAGAGATCTGTGTCAGCTGATCCCTGCAAACCGTGCACTGAAGTTTAAGATAAAATAAACTAAGCTGAAACCACTAAATAACTAACCAGCCTGTGCCAGCGGTCTGTGTTAGCTGATCCCTGCAACCGTGCACTGAATTTTTAGAGAAAATAAACTAAGTTGAAACCATTAAATAACTAACCAGCGTGTGTCAGGGATCTGTGTTAGCTGATCCCTGCAACTGTGCACTGAAATTTTACAGAAAATAAAGTAAGCTGAAACCATTAAATAACTAACCAGCCTGTGCCAGCGATCTGTGCCAGCTGATCCCTGCAACCATGCACTGAAGTTTTAGATAAACTAAGCTGAAACCATTAAATAACTAACCAGCCTGTGCCAGCGATCTGTGTCAGCTGATCCCTGCAACCGTGCACTGAATTTTTAGATAAACTAAGCTGAAACCATTAAATAACTAACCAGCCTGTGCGAGCGATCTGTGTCAGCTGATCCCTGCAACCGTGCACTGAAGTTTTAGATAAACTTGGCTGAAACCATTAAATAACTAACCAGCCTGTGCCAGCGATCTGTGTCAGCTGATCCCTGCGAACGTGGACTGAAGTTTTAGATCAAATAAACTAAGCTGAAACCATTAAATAACTAACCAGCCTGTGCGAGCGATCTGTGTCAGCTGATCCCTGCAACCGTGCACTGAATTTTTAGATAAACTAAGCTGAAACCATTAAATAACTAACCAGCCTGTGCGAGCGATCTGTGTCAGCTGATCCCTGCAACCGTGCACTGAAGTTTTAGATAAACTTGGCTGAAACCATTAAATAACTAACCAGCCTGTGCCAGCGATCTGTGTCAGCTGATCCCTGCAACCGTGCACTGAAGTTTTAGATAAACTAAGTTGAAACCATTAAATAACTAACCAGCCTGTGCCAGCGATCTGTGTCAGCGGATCCCTGCAACCGTGCACTGAAGTTTTAGAGAAAATAAACTAAGTTGAAACCATTAAATAACTAACCAGCCTGTGCCAGGGATCTGTGTCAGCTGATCCCTGCAACTGTGCACTGAAGTTTTAGATAAACTAAGCTGAAACCATTAAATAACTAACCAGCCTGTGCCAGCGATCTGTGTCAGCGGATACCTGCGACCGTGCACTGAAGTTTTACAGAAAATAAAATAAGCTGAAACCATTAAATAACTAACCAGCCTGTGCCAGCGATCTATGTCAGCTGATCCCTGCAACCGTGCACTGAAGTTTTAGATCAAATAAACTAAGCTGAAACCATTAAATAACTAACCAGCCTGTGCCAGCGATCTATGTCAGCTGATCCCTGCAACCGTGCACTGAAGTTTTAGATCAAATAAACAAAGCTGAAACCATTAAATAACTAACCAGCGATCTGTGTCAGCTGATCACTGCGACCGTGCACTGAAGTTTTAGATAAAATAAACTAAGTTGAAACCATTAAATAACTAACCAGCCTGTGCCAGCCATCTGTGTCAGCTGATCCCTGCAACCGTGCACTGAAGTCTTAGATCAAATAAACTAAGCTGAAACCATTAAATAACTAACCAGCGATCTGTGTCAGCGGATCCCTGCGACCGTGCACTGAAGTTTTAGATAAAATAAACTAAGCTGAAACCATTAAATAACTAACCAGCGATCTGTGTCAGCGGATCCCTGCGACCGTGCACTGAAGTTTAAGATAAAATAAACTAAGTTGAAACCATTAAATAACTAACCAGCCTGTGCAAGGGATCTGTGCCAGCTGATCTTTACGAACGTGCACTGAAGTCTTAGATCAAATAAACTAACCTGAAACCATTAAATAACTAACCAGCCTGTACCAGCGATCTGTTTCAGCTGATCCCTGCAACCGTGCACTGAAGTTTTAGATAAACTAAGCTGAAACCATTAAATAACTAACCAGCCTGTACCAGCGATCTGTTTCAGCTGATCCCTGCAACCGTGCACTGAAGTTTTAGATAAACTAAGCTGAAACCATTAAATAACTAACCAGCCTGTACCAGCGATCTGTTTCAGCTGATCCCTGCAACCGTGCACTGAAGTTTTAGATAAACTAAGCTGAAACCATTAAATAACTAACCAGCCTGTGCCAGGGATCTGTGTCAGCTGATCCCTGCAACCGTGCACTGAAGTTTTAGATCAAATAAACTAAGCTGAAACCATTAAATAACTAACCAGCCTGTGCCAGCGATCTGTGTCAGCTGATCCCTGCGAACGTGGACTGAAGTTTTAGATCAAATAAACAAAGCTGAAACCATTAAATAACTAACCAGCGATCTGTGTCAGCGGATCCCTGCGACCGTGCACTGAAGTTTTAGATAAAATAAACTAAGTTGAAACCATTAAATAACTAACCAGCCTGTGCCAGGGATCTGTGCCAGCGATCTGTTTCAGCTGATCTTTGCGAACGTGCACTGAAGTTTTAGATAAAATAAACTAAGTTTAAACCACTAAATAACCAACCAGCCTGTGCGAGCGATCTGTGTCAGCTGATCCCTGCAACCGTGCACTGAAGTTTTAGATCAAATAAACTAAGCTGAAACCATTAAATAACCAACCAGGCTGTGCCAGAGATCTGTGTCAGCTGATCCCTGCGAACGTGGACTGAAGTTTTAGATCAAATAAACTAAGCTGAAACCACTAAATAACTAACCAGCCTGTGCCAGCGATCTGTGCCAGCGATCTGTGTCAGCTGATCCCTGCGAACGTGGACTGAAGTTTTAGATCAAATAAACTAAGCTGAAACCACTAAATAACTAACCAGCCTGTGCCAGCGATCTGTGTCAGCTGATCTTTGCGAACGTGCACTGAAGTCTTAGATCAAATAAACTAACCTGAAACCATTAAATAACTAACCAGCCTGTGCGAGCGATCTGTGTCAGCTGATCCCTGCAACCGTGCACTGAAGTTTTAGATCAAATAAACTAAGTTGAAACCATTAAATAACTAACCAGCGTGTGTCAGGGATCTGTGTTAGCTGATCCCTGCAACTGTGCACTGAAGTTTTACAGAAAATAAAGTAAGCTGAAACCATTAAATAACTAACCAGCCTGTGCCAGCGATCTGTGTCAGCGGATCCCTGCGACCGTGCACTGAAGTTTTAGATAAACTTGGCTGAAACCATTAAATAACTAACCAGCCTGTGCCAGAGATCTGTGTCAGCTGATCCCTGCGAACGTGGACTGAAGTTGTAGATCAAATAAACAAAGCTGAAACCATTAAATAACTAACCAGCGATCTGTGTCAGCTGATCCCTGCGACCGTGCACTGAAGTTTTAGAGAAAATAAACTAAGTTGAAACCATTAAATAACTAACCAGCGTGTGTCAGGGATCTGTGTTAGCTGATCCCTGCGAACGTGGACTGAAGTTTTACAGAAAGTAAAGTAAGCTGAAACCATTAAATAACTAACCAGCCTGTGCCAGGGATCTGTGTCAGCTGATCTTTGCGACCATGCACTGAAGTCTTAGATCAAATAAACTAACCTGAAACCATTTAAATAACTAACCAGCCTGTGACAGCGATCTGTGTCAGCTGATCCCTGCAACCGTGCACTGAAGTTTTAGATAAAATAAACTAATTTGAAACCATTAAATAACTAACCAGCCTGTGTAAGGGATCTGTGTCAGCTGATCCCTGCAACCGTGCACTGAAGTTTTAGATAAACTTGGCTGAAACCATTAAATAACTAACCAGCCTGTACCAGCGATCTGTTTCAGCTGATCCCTGCAATCGTGCACTGAAGTTTTAGATAAAATAAACTAAGCTGAAACCATTAAATAACTAACCAGCCTGTGCCAGGGATCTGTGTCAGCTGATCCCTGCGACCGTGCACTGAAGTTTTAGATCAAATAAACTAAGCTGAAACCATTAAATAACTAACCAGCCTGTGCCAGGGATCTGTGTCAGCTGATCCCTGCAACCGTGCACTGAAGTTTTAGATAAACTAAGCTGAAACCATTAAATAACTAACCAGCCTGTGCCAGGGATCTGTGTCAGCTGATCCCTGCGACCGTGCACTGAAGTTTTACAGAAAATAAAGTAAGCTGAAACCATTAAATAACTAACCAGCCTGTGCCAGCGATCTGTGTCAGCGGATCCCTGCGACCGTGCACTGAAGTTTTACAGAAAATAAAGTAAGCTGAAACCATTAAATAACTAACCAGCCTGTGCCAGCGATCTGTGTCAGCGGATCCCTGCAACCGTGCACTGAATTTTTAGAGAAAATAAACTAAGTTGAAACCATTAAATAACTAACCAGCGTGTGTCAGGGATCTGTGTTAGCTGATCCCTGCAACTGTGCACTGAAGTTTTACAGAAAATAAAGTAAGCTGAAACCATTAAATAACTAACCAGCCTGTGCGAGCGATCTGTGTCAGCTGATCCCTGCAACCGTGCACTGAAGTTTTAGATCAAATAAACTAAGTTGAAACCATTAAATAACTAACCAGCGTGTGTCAGGAATCTGTGTTAGCTGATCCCTGCAACCGTGCACTGAAGTTTTAGATAAAATAAACTAAGTTGAAACCATTAAATAACTAACCAGCCTGTGCAAGGGATCTGTGTCAGCTGATCCCTGCAACCGCGCACTGAAGTTTTAGATAAACTTGGCTGAAACCATTAAATAACTAACCAGCCTGTACCAGCGATCTGTTTCAGCTGATCCCTGCAATCGTGCACTGAAGTTTTAGATCAAATAAACTAAGTTAAAACCATTAAATAACTAACCAGCCTGTGCCAGGGATCTGTGTCAGGTGATCCCTGCGAACGTGGACTGAAGTCTTAGATCAAAATAAACTAAGCTGAAACCACAAAATAACTAACCAGCCTGTGCCAGCGATCTGTTTCAGCTGATCCCTGCAACCGTGCACTGAAGTTTTAGATAAAATAAACTAACCTGAAACCATTAAATAACTAACCAGCCTGTGCGAGCGATCTGTGTCAGCTGATCCCTGCAACCGTGCACTGAAGTTTTAGATCAAATAAACTAAGCTGAAACCATTAAATAACTAACCAGCCTGTGCCAGCGATCTGTGTCAGCGGATCCCTGCGACCGTGCACTGAAGTTTTACAGAAAATAAAGTAAGCTGAAACCATTAAATAACTAACCAGCCTGTGCCAGCGATCTGTGTCAGCGGATCCCTGCAACCGTGCACTGAATTTTTAGAGAAAATAAACTAAGTTGAAACCATTAAATAACTAACCAGCGTGTGTCAGGGATCTGTGTTAGCTGATCCCTGCAACTGTGCACTGAAGTTTTACAGAAAATAAAGTAAGCTGAAACCATTAAATAACTAACCAGCCTGTGCGAGCGATCTGTGTCAGCTGATCCCTGCAACCGTGCACTGAAGTTTTAGATCAAATAAACTAAGTTGAAACCATTAAATAACTAACCAGCGTGTGTCAGGAATCTGTGTTAGCTGATCCCTGCAACCGTGCACTGAAGTTTTAGATAAAATAAACTAAGTTGAAACCATTAAATAACTAACCAGCCTGTGCCAGCGATCTGTGTCAGCTGATCCCTGCAACCGCGCACTGAAGTTTTAGATAAACTTGGCTGAAACCATTAAATAACTAACCAGCCTGTACCAGCGATCTGTTTCAGCTGATCCCTGCAATCGTGCACTGAAGTTTTAGATCAAATAAACTAAGTTAAAACCATTAAATAACTAACCAGCCTGTGCCAGGGATCTGTGTCAGGTGATCCCTGCGAACGTGGACTGAAGTCTTAGATCAAAATAAACTAAGCTGAAACCACAAAATAACTAACCAGCCTGTGCCAGCGATCTGTTTCAGCTGATCCCTGCAACCGTGCACTGAAGTTTTAGATAAAATAAACTAAGCTGAAACCATTAAATAACTAACCAGCCTGTGCCAGCGATCTGTTTCAGCTGATCCCTGCGAACGTGGACTGAAGTCTTAGATCAAAATAAACTAAGCTGAAACCACAAAATAACTAACCAGCCTGTGCCAGCGATCTGTGTCAGCTGATCCCTGCGAACGTGGACTGAAGTTTTAGATAAAATAAACTAAGCTGAAACCATTAAATAACTAACCAGCCTGTGCCAGCGATCTGTGTCAGCTGATCCCTGCAACCGTGCACTGAAGTTTTAGATAAAATAAACTAAGCTGAAACCATTAAATAACTAACCAGCCTGTGCCAGCGATCTTTGTCAGCTGATCCTTGCAAACGTGCACTGAAGTTTTAGATAAAATAAACTAACTTGAAACCATTAAATAACTAACCAGCCTGTGCCAGCGATCTGTTTCAGCTGATCTTTGCGAATGTGCACTGAAGTCTTAGATCAAATAAACTAAGCTGAAACCATTAAATAACTAACCAGCCTGTGCCAGCGCTCTGTGTCAACTGATCCCTGCAACCGTGCACTGAATTTTTAGAGAAAATAAACTAAGTTAAAACCATTAAATAACTAACCAGCCTGTGCCAGGGATCTGTGTCAGCTGATCCCTGCGAACGTGGACTGAAGTCTTAGATCAAATAAACTAAGCTGAAACCATTAACTAACTAACCAGCCTGTGCCAGCGATCTGTGTCAGCGGATCCCTGCGACCGTGCACTGAAGTTTTAGATAAAATAAACTAAGTTAAAACCATTAAATAACTAACCAGCCGGTGCAAGGGATCTGTGTCAGCTGATCCCTGCAACCGCGCACTGAAGTTTTAGATAAACTAAGCTGAAACCATTAAATAACTAACCAGCCTGTACCAGCGATCTGTTTCAGCTGATCCCTGCAATCGTGCACTGAAGTTTTAGATAAAATAAACTAAGTTAAAACCATTAAATAACTAACCAGCCTGTACCAGCGATCTGTTTCAGCTGATCCCTGCAATCGTGCACTGAAGTTTTAGATCAAATAAACTAAGTTAAAACCATTAAATAACTAACCAGCCTGTGCCAGGGATCTGTGTCAGCTGATCCCTGCAACCGTGCACTGAAGTTTTAGATAAACTAAGCTGAAACCATTAAATAACTAACCAGCCTGTACCAGCGATCTGTTTCAGCTGATCTTTGC